>NW_024091385.1:0-18888 GCF_014356525.2 Nilaparvata lugens | reverse complement strand
GGAAATTGTTCTATTAAGATCATCATCGGACTTAAATGTATTGAATCAGAGACAGAAAAATCGGTGAAAATTGATATTACAAAACTACCATGGAAAGTACACTATATACATGCTTCTGACACTGTTCGTCTGATCTGCTGAGTTTAACACATGGTGATATACCAATTAGCATCCATTCAGGTCATGGGAATTGCATGAATTTCCATAATGACCTGAAACTACCAATCTTCAATGGACAGTTAAGACCACTTCAAACATATTAAAACCTAGATTCATTATTCTTGGATTTGAAAAGAATAGGAAAAATGTAATAACTGCTAACAGGTCACATTTGATTTCTGTAATCTGAACAATGTTAATCTCTATTTAAATGCTCAATGATTCCCCTATGAAAATATTGCTGGTAATAAACATTTATTGTATCACATGTTCTCTGAATTCCAAAATGAATACTATCCTTATAACAGCAGTACATCAATTGAGTATAAAACATTTGATGAATATGCACCATTGGTTGTTATAGACTGTAGTAAGCAAAATGAACTATTGAAATCTGGAGCAATCAAATAAAGTTGACATTGGAAACAACAAATAATTTCTCAGAAAAAACCAGTGCCTACTGTTTAATCCTCTATGATAATGAGTTTGAATATACACCACTGAGTGGAACAGTAAAAAGAGTATTATAAATTTGAAAAAGTCTTCTATAAAATAACAAAAACTAGACAATATTCAAATCAAAAGTATTAATCTCCTACACTCTACAAATGTATCAATATTTTACCTTCAGTATCATCCCATTGATTTGTAGAATTGTTCTTGTCTTTCCATTGAATGATCTCCAACCATTTTCTTCAAATTCATTTTAAAAGCATTTCATATTATTATTTGATTTATCAGCTTCTTTCAAAGCACAAGATATTCAAATACTGACTGTGATGATATAGTGTCAAATTTGTGCTATCTATGTGAGCTTGGATTTTTCTAGTGCTGAGGTTTGTGTTGCTTAAGAAAGGGTCTCAACATAAAAATATCATTAGAGATTCTGTGTGCTTGTTGCTCAGTTCAGAAAAATTGAGTTAGATCCTTGACAAATGGATTTACTGAAAAAAATTATTCTTGGTTTCTAAGTATTCAAGAAATTGAATCTACTTTTCCATAGATCCTTATTTCTGTTCAATCTTGACAAATGAGATTACATTGGATTGGGCAAGGTTAGAACCAAGAATCAGCTTTGGGGCAGATTTGGGGCAGCTTTTCTCCAGCTTTGGGGCAGCTTTTCTCAGAAACTCTCACTTTACCCCTACTCAGCAATATGAGTTAACATACTACACAATACACACTCACAGCCTTCAGAATGGATTGGGGATTTTCAATGCTGATGAATAAAACTATGATATTTATAAACAATCTTTTATTACACCGAATATGAATAATCATCTCTATATTACAAAGAAACACCAAGAAAATAACTAACTACTCTAATAATTTGCCCTATTATCGCCCTACAAAAGGACTGTAGTGTGTAACTGGATATCTGTCACCTCCACGCTTCCGTCAGAGTTTGTTACTGAATAGTGGCATTCTTGTGCAACAAAATGATTGCAGCATGCCGTGCACATATTAGCATGGCCGCATGGACTGCACAGCCTAGTTACCTTGTACTCTAAGCACAAGACGCAGGCTGTGCAGCCCTCTCCAGCCAGCTCACTCTCTTCCACATGGGCCGCACCAACCTGAAATTGGCCATTTTTGTGTATTGGAATACGGGCTTAAGTACACTCAACAATAAATTTTTCATTTTTCGATCGAATTTGACTTATGATGCATGATTTTGGACCGCCTTGACGAGCCGAGAAGAATGAAGTGTAGTACGATGAAATCTGAACATTGTGTCGAAAGTTATAAGTGTTTGAAATTTTGATCCTTGAGGTGTCCTTAGAGCGTGCCTCTCCACTAGGAAATACTGAAATGAAGTGCATAAAACGGGTGATTCTCATAGAACATGATCTTATGAACTATGTCATTGTGCGAAATATCAATGTGAGGACAATGTAGTTGGTGATGATGGTTGAAGCTGAAAATTAGTTTTTTTTCACAATACAAGGAGCATTGTTGTCAGGTGTACCTGGAAATCTATTTGAGATAGAGCGCTCTTCCTGATCTCAGATTATAGAGCACAAAAATACGCCCAGAGGGATTTCGAACTATACATCTAAATGTTAAAAATCGGAAGTTATTGTTGATCGAAACTGAAATTCATCAAAATGATTTTTACTTCAAATTCCACTAATTTTTGAAAAATCATAACTCAGTACTCATTGAAGATAGAGAGTTCCGAATGATCTCATTTTATTCAGAATTTTTTAATCTAAAAAAAGGCGAGAGCGATTTTTTTTTCTGATTAGGCAGAAATAAATCGAGATATGGCAGAAATAACTGAAAACTGGAAAATGAGCCGAAATTACGAGGTTTTGTCAGCGATGAACATGCGATGAAATATGAACCTAAGCTGAACCTCATTATGAAGTTTGAACTATTGGTTCTTGAAAAATGTGATATAACTCTTAAAAAAAGCTATGAATGACTGGGAAAACAAGGCGTGATTTGAGGAAATCCATAGAGTAAGTGCATGAAATATATATTATGTCAGTTTACTCTCAAAAACTACGGCATTCAGTGCGAGCGAGGAGCTTGGGGTCGGGTTCGGTGACAAAAGCCAAGCTCCTTGCACGCTAGCGTCAACTAGTCTCCCCAACAGTAAATCCCCGACTGGTTCAGAGGGGATAGTTGTCGGGACCTTAGACGACAACTAAGCTCCTCGGTCGCTGACGACAACTAGTCTCCCCGTCAGTAAAGCTCCTCTCTCAGGAGCTTAGTTGACGCTGTCAGTAAATCCCCTCGAATGTGGTTTCAAAAGGAGCTTTACTGTCGGGGAGACTAGTTGTCGGGGAGACTAGTTGGCGCGTTCCACTTTGGCACCCTGACGTAGAGAGGGGGAAGTTTTCCTGACGGAAAACCTCCAGTTGTAAAACAACAGAGGTACCGAGCGGATCAAAACCCATACCGTATTGCAAAAAGTTATGTTAGTTTCCCGGCATTATTATATACGTGAGTGTCCTGTGGTTTGGGATTACGGTGGGAGTGTTAGCTGTGGGTGAGTGCCAAAATTTCTAGCTCCTTATAAAACATTTTCACCCGGCCGAGACCCTAATTAGTAAAATTCTTGTTGTAGTAAAATCTCTAGTTAGCAGAATCTTATTGGCAGGTAGTTTTTTTAGGAATAATATTTTGATAAAATGTACTGCATATTTCCTTCTTTTAATTTCAAGTAATTTACATAATAAATGAGAAATTCTTTAGGTAATACAATGTTGTTGTCTATCCAGTTCCCATGACTCCCTTGAAGTAGTAATAAGATATCTTCAACCCCCATCAAGGGCGGTTACAGAATGGTTTGTATATTTTTGGACTGAAAATTTTGTGGAAATCTAGAAGACCTCATTTTGGACTTTAAATGTTACCTAAATTTGGGAGAGAAAATAGTACAAGGTATTCTTAGTTTTTCTCTCCCAATCTGTGCTTCATTGTGAAAAAGAAAAAGAATATGAATATGAATAAAGGAAACGAATTCCCAAAAAAGGGTATAGAGGGAAGACCTGACCCTTCAGCTATGTTTAGGGAAGCAAAAAAAGGGCCCACGCACCTACCCCCTGTGCTAAAGGTGTGAGGCTGGTTGAAAGGTATCATTTTTTACTTTTTCGCATATAGTTTTCTCGAAAACTATACGTCCTACGAACATGATTATTGAATACAAAATTGATGATACTGTTTTTGGTGAGATATAATAATTTTTTCCATAATATAACACTAGAATATTGTCTAAAAATACCACGAATTTATTAGCCTAAAAAGTTACGAACATGTTTCAACACCATGGTGTCATTTGTTGTATGGTGCAATCAAGTAATTGGAAAAAGTCAACATGTCGTTACTAAACAGTTTTGGAAGGGGGTACTAAGATTCTTATTTTATATTTCTATTTAGTTGGAAAATATATGAAGGTTTTTTATTGATCAATGATGAATTAAAATTATGTTTATATTAATTAATTCATTGATTCAATGTGCAGTGATAATTTAATGTAATATTTAACTATAATTTGCTGTATTAATTCTTCTAAATTGAAAATTTCCAGCATATATATTTTTGGACGGAAATTGAACTGGAGCTTCTTACAGTAGAATCATAACCTACTTTTTGAACATAATTATCAACATTTGGGAATGGAATAGTTCTGGGCCAAGCCTGTTGTTCCTTCCCAATGACATTTATATAATTTGTGATTGTAATCACGAATAAATAACTATGAATTGAATTGATCAACATGTTTGTAACTTAATAAATTCGTGATTTTTTTCAGCCAAAATTCTAGTGTTCCATTACTAATTATTGAAGCTTGCAAATAGAAATTTCCTGCAACATTTATTTCTCAGCTTTTCCCATATCTTCAATAGTTTCCGAGATATCAGCACTTGAATGTGTGAAATTAAAGAAAAACTCGTTTGCCTCCTTATAACTTTTCAACGATTAATAAAAATAATCACCCATCCTCCTGAAGAACTTTGAATAAAGTATTAAATTTTCTCCAATTCGAGGTTCAATTCCGTTGTTTCACTCATTCAACTGCTCATTTTTGCAAAAATTGAAATCTCCAGGTTTGGTTGATATTCGGGCTATGGATAGGGGTTGACCTAACAAGTGTCGTGCTATAATAATAAGACGGTTCGCTACAATACAGGGTGAGTTATTCACTCAAACATAAAATCTTACCTCCACTCTGATAGCAGAAAAATCACTCATCTTCAAATGCTTATAAATCAATAATAGGAGTGAATTTCGCTCACCTCATTGGTTTGGTCTGAGCATATCCAAAATTCTGTTGATATTTCGTTGATGAAATATGCGTAAATGTTTCTATTGTCGTTGTCTACTGTCATTTTGGTTTTGAGCGACGTGAATCTTCCTGTCAAGTCTTTTTCACATCTTCAAACAAAATTTGGAAACATGTTACTTGGAAATACATAACAATTATAACAATCATTATTCAACGTTAAAAAACTTCAAGTATAATACCATTCTATTTATTATACTGAATTCAAATAAATTAATATATTCGAAATTTCCTTCACTATGAAAAAATATTTTATAGATATAGATTCATGTCATAGACAGGGTCCAATAATTGAAATTGGTTTGTTATCCTTGTCTGTGATTGAACAAGGCAAATGTAACCATGACCAATTAATGCAAAATCACAAATGATCACAATGATCACAAATTGACAATGTTATCACTTGTGCAAAATTAAAACATCTACTAACTCTAGTGCCAACTAAAACATTTAAAATGTCCCGTTGTCCTGCACCACTCATTGGTTTCATATGCAGTACCAAACTTTGAATAGGTACAGTAGCTTTGTGACTTTAGAATGGCACATAGAAAATCTGGTGTGGCGCACTCACACAACTTTCCTTGCCGTTATTAGAATTGATCACATGTCGCTAGTGTTCAAGCGCATCACAAGTCTACTTATGAGCAAAGATCTAAGCCAGCTGGTGACAGGAGAATAACGCTGGAGACATAGACTACGAGGTCTGATATCTCTTCATAGTGAATGATTTAATAGAATCAATAGTTGCCAACAGTTTGCAATTGGATAATCACATTTTCTCGAATTTCGAGCTTAATTTCAATTTTAGGTGACAATGTTTCTCAACATTAATTCTTCTCCACTCGAATTTTTTTTGTTTGAATTTTATCTGAAGTCTGATAATTGGGAATCTGAAATCAAACTTTGCATAGATGTAGTGGAGCTCCTGAAATTTTTACATATATAGGACTTGTGGCAATTGATAGAGCTTATCAATGATTATTCCAGATATGAATTTGATCAAAATCGTTGGAGCCGTTTTCGAGAAAATTGCGAAAAATCCTGTTTTTGACAACATTTTCGCAATTTTAGCCGCCATCTTGAATTGCATTTGATCGAAATTGTTCGTGTCGGATCTTATATTGTAAGGATCTTAAGTTCCAAATTTCAAGTCATTCCGTAATTGCACACAGACACACACACACACACACACACACACACACACACACACACACACACACACACACACACACACAAACACACACACCACCACACCACACACACCACCACACACACCACACACACACACACACACAACACACACACACACACACACACACACACACACACACACACACACACACACACACACAACACACACACCCACACACACCACACACACACCACACACACACACACACACACACACACCAACACACCACACACACAACCACACACACACACACACACACACAACACACACACACACACCACACCACACACCACACACACAACACCACACACCACACACACCCACACACACACCACACACACACCACACACACACACAACACACCACACACACAACACACACACACACACACACACACACACACACACACACACACACACACAACACACACACACACACACACACACACACACACACACACACACACACACACACACACACACACACACACCCACACACACACACACACACACACACACACACACACACCCACACACACACACACACCACACACACACACACACACACACACCACACACCATACAACCCAATACCCAAAAACCACTTTTTCGGACTCTGGGGACCTTGAAACTTATAGAAATGTAGAAATTGGGGTACCTTAATTTTTTCGGAAAGCAATACTTTCCTTACCTATGGTAATAGAACAGGGTATGTATGGTTCGAGGGGTAAATTCACTGCTTTGCAAAATCATCACAAACCTTAGATCCCTAGATGGAGGAAGCTCCCTACACACAGAAATTCTTCATGAATGAGAGAGTTGCATCATATCACCAACAAAGGAAAGAGCAAGTTGAACGATTGTCAGCTGATTTGTGCTGTGTGTTCTAAAGACGACTCCAAAAAGCTCCTTGTGTATCTTTTCGGATGCAACACGTTGCTTTTGAGAAGTAAAAACATGTAGCATCGGTTGCTTATTAAAAAGATACATTAAAGCTCCTTGTTTATCTTTTCAGATGCAACACGTTCCTTTTGAGAAGATACAAAAGAGCATCTGTTGCTTATGGGAAGATACATTTTCAAGAATGTTGGATGTTTTTGTTTGGGTAGTATTGTGTGCTAGTGGCCCTCCGCCGCTACAGGACCCGGACTGTACTGTATCACCTACGAGAGAAAAACACATCAAAGATCAGAGCAACTCTATTTTATATAATTTCATCGTACTCACCTCATGTCATTTCAGCATTTCCAAACGTTTTCGTCCATCTCGTGTCAATGGTAATGGTATCATATGCTTCGATACTTAGAGAATGAGGCAAATCATCAAAATATTGCATTGCTCCCATCAATTCACGATGAATGACTCTGAAAATAAAAAATGATTCTTTCATCAATATTTAGTCTCATTCATAGATAACGTGTGTGTGGTGTATGAGTGTATGTGCGTCTGCGTACACGACATCTCATCTCCCAATTAATGGAATGACTTGAAATTTGGACCTTAAAGTCCTTACACTATAAGGGTCCGACACGAACAATTTCGATCAAATACAATCAAAGACGGCGGCTAAAATGGCGAAAATGTTCTCAAAAACAGGGTTTTCTCGAAAACGGCTCCAATGATTTTGATTAAAGTTATACCTACAATAGTCATCGATAAGCTCTATCAACTGCAACAAGTCCCATATCTGTGATAATTTTAGGAGCTCCGCCCCTTCTATGCAAAGTTTGATTTTAGATTATCAATTATCAGGCTTCAGATACAGTTTAAACAAAAAATTCCAAGTGGATAATATGAGCATGAAATCTCTTCAATTAATGTTCAGTAACATTTTCAGTAAAAATTGAAAATAAGTTCGAAATTCGAGAAAATGTATTATTTCAATTACAAACTGTTGGCAACTGGTGATCTATTAAATCATTCATATGAAGAGATAGCAAACTTCTTGTGTCTCCAGCCTTATTGTCCTGTCACCAGCTGGCTTGGATCTTTGAATAGTAGACTTGAGATGCGCGGGAATACTAGCGTCAGGTGATAAATTTTCATAACGGCAAGGAAAATTGTGTGAGTGCGCCACACCAGATTTTTATTTTAAGAACATTATACCGAATGAAATAAAAACATATACAAATCAATTTGAAGTTGGAAAATATTTTATAGATGGTGGCTACTAAATTCTTTTTGAGTTTTTTTTATGTTTTTCTCGTCATATTGTATAAATAGCTTATCTACTTACTGTACTTCTTTAATCTGTAAAACAAGATTTATTTTAGTTGATAAGGAACAAGACTAACCCGAATGAAGGCAGTGGTCGGGTGGAGAGTCATATCCGGTACGCGGCGGCGCGGCGTGGCGCGTCTCCAGTGTGCTCCGAGTTTGATATTGTCACGACGGATGAATGGATAAGTCGGATAATGGCTGGGGCACACATAACCGCACCGAGCCCACGCCGACATACGGCGAGTGAGAAAACAAATGCTTTCAAACATGTAGGGACACATACTACCGCACCGCGTCAGCACCGTCACCGTGTTTGTTGCCCGAGCCGTGCCCGCGCCGTCACCGACTATAGTGAGGTCCACGTCATAATGGCAGTGAAGTGTGAAGAAAGATAGGAGCAAAGCGTTGCCAAGTCTATCCATTTTGCCACTGAGTGTATACAACTGTTACTCAATTCATCCCATCTAATAATAATTATAATTTCCTTGATGAAATAATCAATTTAATGTCAAATTAATCAAGAAAATATATTTTTTCATAATTTGATTCGAAAATGTCCTTTTATAACTGAGATCAGATTCTCATTTCTATACAAGCCTGAAATGGCGGCTAATTTGAAAAGCTGTGATACAACAATCTGCATTTCAAAAAAACACACATTAAGTTATTTGGTGGGTATTCTATTCCAATTACTTTTTAAAATAATAGAAAAATAGACATCCTATTTACAATAAGTGATAATTTCAATGGAAATAATTCTGAAATAACCTTTAAATATTATTTATACCGGTATGAGTAGGTCTAACCTATACGTGTAGGTATGTAGCGTGTAACTGAAGCATGGATGAAGAGTTTAGAATGGTTAGTTATCAACTTTTAAAATGTTATTTCAGATATTTTAATTTCTATTTCTCATACGGTAATGTCTGAAAATTATTTCATTGTTTAAAAAATACATTCTAAATCGATTATACGACTTGTGTACTCAAATATTTGATAAAATAAAAAAAAAAATCGCGGCTGGGAATTGTTTGTTTATTTCTGTACAGTCACTGTCAAAAGTAAAAAATAAATATTCTGGCAAACGGACAGATTGCAAAGCGAGAGAGAGATAGCGCTATCTGTTTTGTTGTATGATAGGAAACGACAGCTACAGTATTGTCAATCGTACACTGCATTATATAACGTGGACCTCACTATAGTTCAGTTTACTTTTTGACGGTGACGGTGCGGGCTCGTTTAACATAGAGAGTGGAAAACTTATATTGAAGAGATTCGGAATTCTCCAGTTTTGTACGATCAAAGTGATGAGGAATATGGTTGAACGGAAAAATAAGTCAAACCAAAAGTAAAATTAGAACTAAATAAGTGAAGCCAAAGATAAAATAGACATAATACAATAAATAATAGGATAAACAACCAAACTAATAAAAGAACGAACCCGTGACTGCGTCTTAAATTTTAAAATAAGAACTAATTACGGGTAGATGCAGAAGGCGGAAGATAACAAATTGATTGCTGATATATATTTCCGATACATGATGTTATTGTAATACACCGAAATATATACCAGCACTATGATTCTCAACTTCTGTGTCTACAGGTAATTAGTTTAAAAATGGAAAATCTAAATTAAAATCGGATGTAACAAGATTTGAATAGTGTTATATTATAAACAATAGTGAATAAACATAGAGAAATGAGACGACAGTAGCACTAGAGAACTGAGACACTGTTGCCGCTCGGCTGTCGCAGAGAGTAGCCTACGTGTGTTCTCCTATCACATCACCATCACCGTGTCGCGCGCGGGCTTAGCTCGGCCGGTTATATGTGTCCCGCCCGGGCTCGAGTAGGAAATTCAGTATATTTGTATTGAAACTTTTGGCAAATAAATTGTTTCAATTTCAATTAAATTAAATTAGGTAGAATGAGAGGGTGAAGCAGAAGTAGAAGGAGAAGGAGAATAAGAAGAAGGAAGTTAGAAGATGAAGAAAAAAAGAAAAGGAGGAAGTAGAAGACTTCAATTTGAATAAATTTATGAATAGATCAATAATTCACTTACGTGTCTGAGATGCTTTGATAGTTTTCAATTATTGGAGTACCACTTTTCATTCAGAACTTATTAGCTTCGGCGTTAATAGATGTAATCCGACTGGAATAATAATAATATAATATTATTTTATTGATTATGTCAATAAATTTTTCATCGGGTATTATGAATCATTAATGAAATAAAAATAATGTTAGAATGAAATCAAAATCTCCCAGTAGGGTGAAACAATAAAATTCATCCTTCCCCTCACATCACCCTTTTCCATAGCCTTTATAATTCGTACTCTCCATATAATTATGGAGTATTAATATACCGTAGTAGACGCTTGGTCCCGTCAACTACGAATTATATTATTGGTTCTCGAGAAATTAATCATGGTTAAAATTTAACCGGCTCTTATGCAACCAGGCCTATGTGTAGCCATATCTAAATTTGGGAGAGGAATAGCGCACGATTACAATCCGGGTCCTGTAGCTTTGCCTATTGGCGGAGGGCCACTAGCTCACAATACTACCCAAACAAAAACATACAACTTTTTAGATAATGTATCTTTCCATAAGCAAAATATACTCTTTTCTATCTTCTCGAAAGCAACGTGTTGCATCTGAATAAATACACAAGGAGCTTCAATGTCTCTTTTTAATAAGCAACAGATGCTCTTTTGTATCTTCTAAAAAGCAACGTGTTGCATCCGAAAGGATACACAAGGAGCTTTTTGGAATTACGTCATTTCAGCACAACACACCCTATCAGCTGACATTCGTTCAACATGCTATCTCCATTGTTGGTGATATGATGCAACTCTCTATTTCATGTAGAATCTCTTGTGTGTAGGGAGCTTCCTCCATATAGGGATCTAGAGTCCCTGATGTTTTTGCAAAGCCGTGAATATTACCCCGTGAACCATACCTTGCCTGTATGCAGGTTCAAATTCACGGAACCAAAGCTATATGGGACGCGTTCTGTACCTTATTTTTCAATGATGTACTCATTGTATGAATGGATGGAGAATAAAGATAAGAAATGTATAAAGAATTATTGAATGAAGAATGGTATACATACTGTAGTTGATAACTCGATAATTATTGACAATATCAAGGTATTTGGTCTCTCTCACTCTGACCACAGGTTGGCCATCTTCAACTTCCAACCAAACCTCGTCTCTTTGCAGATGCTCAACTGTCCCAATGTCATATTCAGGGTTCGTCTTCAGGGTATGGTCATAGACAACCCTTAGGAATTGTGTATTCTGGAACATGAATGGTTTATGACAGTTATCAGCGAGAATCATTGTAAATGATTAGGGGAATACTCAGTATAGAATAGCTCAGAAGAGAAAAAAGAGAAGCCTACATAACAGTAATTATAGCTAGTAGTTCTGCGAACAGTAGACCTCGCTCATGAATAGCCTACAACTTTTAAACTAATGAGAAGGGCCATCCTAACCTAACCTAACCTAACCTTACCTAAGAAAGCACAGTATATTGTGAAGATCTATCCATGACATCTATTATTTCTCCTTTGAAAGTGCTAAAGACATTGTTTCCAGGGACACCGGACTTATAAATGTCTCTCAAGGAGGTACCTTCATATCGTCCCCATATTTACAATATTACAAATTTTCTAACAATTAATTATAAGAAATCGCTCAGCTGACAGAAAAATGGAATATGCAGTACGCAATTTAGAATATGAATCGTTTCTCAGACGATAGTGAGACGGAAATGATTCTAAATAACATGAGTATGTTGGTGACAATGACAGGAGGTTGCTAATAATGTTTTTCATGAAAAGTGGATTCAATGTTATGGCGGCTTATTATGCCTAAGCAGAATGTTTATGCTCACAAGTCGGTTTCCGATCTCAATCTCATACTAAAACGAAAACAAGAGCCAACTAAGCTGTGATGTCTCCGGCCGGTTCGGTAGGTCTAGAAACTATTTATCAATGAAACAGGGAAATATCGTGTTGAAAAGGGAAGAAGAAATGGGTGCAATCAAGTGAGAATTTTTCTTCAATTAATAAATAATACAATATGATTTGGAGCTGCTCAGACGTTACAAGGTTCACCGCTGACAACTCTTGTCCTCTATCGATAGCATTCCAACGATATCATTTATTAAATACAGCACATTTTAGAGCGGCACAATTTATATTCAATTCATAAATTATTAAAACCGGAGGTCTTATCAAAAATCGCTACACATACACGTTTCTGCGCCTTGTTTCAAAGAGCTTGAATACCAAATTTCATCCAAATCGGACAATAACTGCTGTACAAACAAACAAACAGACAAAAGCCGATCGAGTCGAAACTAAGACCTCAGCTTCACTTCGGTCAAAAAACAGTGCAGAAGAGGAAGAAGGAGAAGAAGAAGAAGAAGCGAAAGGTGGCGTTTGACCCTTTGGCATAATGGTCGAATTAACTGATAGGCCGGATTAGGCGAGATGTTACACTGATAAATGATGTAAGGAAAATGCATGGAATTATTTTACCTCTTGTACCACACCTCTGATAGTGCATTTCCATATTTCTGCTGACAGATCTTTGAACACACTGTCATGAACAGCTTTAGTGCCAGAAGTTAGGATAGCTTTTCCGTTTTGCTGCGCATCAATTATTGTGAAAGCTGGCAGAATCTTATCAGAAGAGTAGCTTCCCGTCTGCAATACGTCACAACTGCAAACATTCAATGAACATGATGATTATTTTCTTCATTTGACAGCAACACTATATAAAGTAAAAATTGAAGTAATAAATAGGAATGTATATTTTCATCAAGCCAAGCAAGCACAAGATGAAGTCTAGTTTAGTTGATTTATTATATTTACAAGAAATTATCAATAACTAGCAGGTAACCCGTGCTCCGCGATGGTCTAATTGTGAACCTTACAAACTAAAAACTTGACCTACTGAGATCTTGAAGAATTTTAAATAGGCCTATAACCATCCTCGGTAAATAAGGAATGTATATGCAAAATGTCAAGTTAATGAGTTGAGTAGTTGAGACGTGATGATGCGTCATTCGTGAATTTCCTATCCCGTACGTGTATAAGCCAGTTGTTTCCCTGATTATAATCGCAATTTGGAGCAACGGGGAAACTGGACCGGCTGAATACCTCCTCATCCCCACACTCCCAAAGACGTTACCAATTCGTTGTCAATAATTATCTATTAATATTATAAAAATATTCATTAATTTTCGTCAATCAATCAATCATATTTATTCATTAAATGTACAAGTACATTGGATATTGTCACATACACATGTTGTCACATTAAACAGAGAAAATTGAAAGATCAAAACATCACACAAATACAGTCAATGTCGAAATAGCATAAAATTACTCCTGAACAAATTCCTGAAAGGAGTACAAAGACATTCCCACCAGATAGTCCGTCAGATGAGCTTTGAAACATATCTTATATTTTCTATAGACTTCAAATTACTAGGCAGCATGCTAGAGTATCTATCACACATATAAGTTGTCCTCTTTTCAAAGATTTCCAAGTTATGTCTTTGAACAATTCTTCCTGATCGAGTGTTATGACAATGTGATTTACTAAATCATTTATTTTTGTTCAAAATCAGTAGATTTTCTATAGTACATTATAACATCATTAATATATTGTCCATAAATTGTTAATATGCCTAGCTGGGGGAAAATGTGTTTAACAGAGTCATTCCTTTTGATTTCCATAATAATTCTTAGTGCTTCTTTTTGTTGAAGTATTTTATCGAGATTTTTCTTGGAAGTGCTGCCGTAGATACATAGACCGTGAGCTATGTTAGAATGTATCAATGCGTTGTAAATGGCTACTAAAGCGTTAAGACCGCACACATTGAACATTCGCCTAAGAGAATACAGCTAAGGGCCTGGAGATATTTTTTTAACCACATGACAGACGTGATTGTTCTATGACAGGTGTTCATCTATCACTGATCCCAGGAATTTTGTGGTATTCATTCGCCCTAAACTTTCACCTTGAAATTTCATATTTGGACATAAATCATTTCTGCTCTGGTTTGATGAGAACGGGACCACTACCCATTTTTTGGGATTCAGGAGAAGATTTCGGCTATTCAGTTAATTATTGATGGCTGCTAGACCATTGGCTGACGTTTGCTCCACCTCCTGTACTGACTTACCCAGAACAATAATATTTTCGCCACACTGCACGGAAAGCAGCTGTTTTCCAGTCCCTACGTAGATCTGAAAGACATTGTTTGCAGACGACTCTCGTCTGACTTCAGAACAGGTTTCTTTCCGGCCTAGGCTGGAAAGAGTACCCTTTCCAGCCGCTAACATGGAACTAAGAAAGGTGATCAAAAAACTTTTCATTATTTGTGTTCATTATATGTTGAAGTTTTTCGTAGGTTTTTTTACTTTTTGTGCTTTAAAGTTTTATAATTATCTACCTTTCCATGTATCCTCTAGTTTAAATTTAAGAATTTTTCTCAAGGAATTGAAATCTTGGTTGTTTTCACTAGAAGATGTTGAGTTTCTGTTTAGATAGTATAGTTACTTTTATATTGTATTTTTGATATTATCATATTGCAGTGAATGATACATTTATAAAGGGACAGTTTATCTCTAAGTACTCTTCAACATATTTTTTCTCTCTGTATTATAAACATTTATCAAGTTTTTATATAATTTTAGCTAGGCTCTAAGCTACTCTTTCTTTATTTTCAGTGTGATGGTGCCTCAACACGTTTTTTCAAATGAGGTTACCTAACCACTTTATATTATTGTTTTGTAATGTTTTGTGTATTATTTATTATTGTAAATTGTAAAGTGTGTCAATAAATGAAATGAAAAAATGAAAAAAAATTATTCAATAATTAAAACATTTATTATAATATCATCTTATTGTCATTTGAAAGAATAAAAAAGTATAAACTCAACCTCCCACATAATTGAACATCATCTTTTAGGTTATTTAGACAAATCAGAATAAAAAAATAAAAATACTTGGACAATTTCCTGATATTCATATTACCTCAGATTCGCTAGAGCTATCACCTTCCACTTCTGCTTTCGGAGGTGCTTAGTGAACAACTATTCTCATATATATTGTTTATTTTTGTGTGTGGCGAAAAATAGCGTTTGCACCACAGACAAAAATTTTTTTTCTGGCTCTCAATCTTTTCTAGTCCTCGGCCTACGGCCTCGGATTGGAAAACCGATTTCGAGCCAGGAATTTCTGCTCTAGGTGCGAAATATACTATAGCGTCATCCGCATATAGGCAAACAGTTGCCTGTTCATGGATAACCTTAGGAAAACCCTTAATGTGGCAGAGATATAATAAAGGGCCTAAATTGAACCTTGCGGAACGCCGTATTGAAGACTTTTGAGATCATATCTTATTTTATAGTTCACTGAGGGAGTCTCATCTATACTCTCTATTTCAACATATTGTTGTCTCCCCTTCAAGTAGGATGCAAACCACGATAGCTCTTTCCCCAGCACTCCCATGCCCTTGAGTGACTCCAGCAAAGAATCATGATTAACACTATCAAAAGCACGTGTGAGATCCATCACCTTATCGCCCTTATCTATCCCATTTATAAGTGAGCCAATGAAATCCACTCCCGCCGTGATTGTCGATTTATTTGACCGAGACCCATGCTGTTCTCTGTCCAGCATGTTGTTGGTTTCTGAATACCTCACAAGCTGATCATACACCACCCGTTCCAATATTGTTGAAAATACTGATGGTACTGAAATTGGTCTAAAGCACTCAGGATCTTTGGCATTGCCTTTTTTAAATATTGGAGTGACTCTGGCTATTTTTAGAGAATTAGGGAAGTGACCTGATATGAGAGAAGAATTTATTATATGAGGCAATTGCTCAATTATTGTTGGTAAAACATTTTTTATAACTGCCACTGCAATATCATCTGGCCCAGAAGAGAATTTTCTTTCAAATGTCATAATAACTTTTGTCAATTCATATGGCAAAACTTGTGTGAACTTGAATCTCAAAGGGAAATAGCTATTATTTTGAAATCATGATTATTAAACAGAGGTCTAGAGCAGTTTGGAATATTAGGAACTACAAGGTTTTCAACTGCCTTTGTGAAAAAATTATTGAAAACATTACAGATTTTGTAAGGATCTGTAACAAGA
Organism: Nilaparvata lugens; assembly: GCF_014356525.2. Lineage (NCBI taxonomy): Eukaryota > Metazoa > Arthropoda > Insecta > Hemiptera > Delphacidae > Nilaparvata > Nilaparvata lugens. The sequence continues at coordinate 2,334 of NW_024091385.1, read as the reverse complement.
TCTCCATCATCTATAATACTGGCAATATTGGAAAATGTAGATGTGTTTTAACCAATCTCAGCATTTATCATACTCGAAGTAACTTTTGTTTTATTACTGGCTTCTGTGATTCTATTATCAAAAAACCGCTGCTTATCCGCCTCAATAAGGTGTTTCAAAGCATTTTCCTTATTTTTAATTTGAACTTTTAAATTCTCTCCCATAGTATTTCTCAATTCTCTCTCAAGTTGAACTAGCTCATCTCTTCTTTTAACGACTTCTATAAATAATCAGCTGTGGACATAAACTCTTTGACAACGTTGCATTAATGTGTTCCAAATTCCAACAGACTATTTTCTTGCGGTCTTCTTGATTTTCTTGAATGATTGAATAAATGGAAATGAAATTAATAATAGTGGAATAATCAGTTCACAGGAGATAATTGTATGAAGACGAGGCGATGCATTCATTATTACAAGCTAGCAACTCATAATAATTTCCACATAATGGTGTAACAATTACAGCCTGTAGCTTGATAAATTTCAATTTAAAATTTGTGTTTCATATAATTGAAAGATGATGCATAGCATCTCACTTACTCAGCAATATCTTCAGCATTTCCAATGTGAGAAAAAACTCCAAGGTTGAATTTGATTGAATGCCTGCCGGGGCCGATGTTCTTGATTATAGTTTGGGAGTCAGCATCATTCGATCTCGTGCCCCTCACATTCAGGCCTTTCTTAGCTCCAGCGCCCATGGTATGAACCATTTCATCGCCTGACTTTTTCAGCAATGATGGTTCACTGTAGAAAATTAATAAACGCATAAATACTAATCAACCTATCATTTATTGATCATTACAAATATCGTAATGATATATACTATGATATATTAATATGATATATTACTATGATATATTACTATGATATATTATCACAATAATATAAATCACTAACAGGTAAGCCATGCTCCTCAAGGGTCTAATAATTAGAAACTTGACAAACTGAAAAGTTGACCTACTGAAATCTTGAAAAATCTTAAGTAGGCATATAACCATGCTCGTTAAATACGGAATTACTATGCAGAAATTCAAATTAGCCTAATCAGTTGGGTAGTTCAGACGTGATGACTGATGATTCGTGAATTTCCTATCTTCTATAGTTTGTGTGAAATAGGTTGAGATGGGTCCTCCATCAGAAGAAATTAAATGGTTGCCATATCGTGTAAAATTGCAACTTTCTCAAATTTCCAATTCAACTTCAGAATTGGATGTAGAATATTATCCCCGATATCCTAGTAGTGCTAGAAAAGATCCAGGTGTAAACGGAGTGGGTAGTTTCTTCTCTTCTATAATATTTGCTCAAGTTTACTGCTATCAAATCATCTACCGGTATTTGAATCCTTGATTGGTTGGGAGCTTATAGTGAATTCGTTCATCCAAATGCACAGATTATCATAATTATTTGATTGTCACCTATAAGCAACTAGCAACTATGAGTCAGGATCTTCATTGAAAAAATACTTTTAAATTCAACGTCAGGTTTATTGAATTCATCAACGAATCAATATAAATAATGTCAAATTTTCAAACAGAGTTACTCAGTAACTGATCCAGAAAAAGGAGGTATATTCAATTTCAATATATACATTTTGGGAACCTGCTAACTTGCTGCATTTAATTCGGGCCTCGGTCATCCTATGTAAGTATATTTTGACTTATATTGGAAAACAACAAAAGTTTGGCACTCACCATTTCAACAATATTTAGACTTCACTTTTGAGAACACATAATCCAAAACTCAATGAACTCAGACGTTATGGAACTCACTACACTCTACCTTAAACTCACGCACAAAATTAGGCCTAACCTCTCAATTTTACATCTACTAATTCTATCTAATTCGGACTTTTACTGAATCAAAATTACTGATCTCCGAAAAACGTTTTAATTTGTCCCTCTGGATGGGTAACAGACCCATTCAGAGGACCGTTACATGATGTTTTCTCGGTTATTTCTCAATTCGAACTGTGGCCTTTTGACTGAAAATTATTCCCCCTCCGTTGAGCATAACTTCCAGTAGAAAAGCCAGAGCTGCAAAAAGGTCAATGCACGTAAAATTTTCAAATACAGTGGCTTTTTCGACATGAAATTGAAACTGCATTTGAAAAATGCACGAAAATTGCTTGAATTTCGACAACTGAACAACAAGTTAGCAAATTCAATAAACATGGTCAAATATTCTCACATTAAAATCTGAAAGTACGAATCAAAGTTAATTTCAGTTCAAAACCTGGAAAATAAATAAGACACACAAAAAAATAGCTACAATATACCCACTCAATTTCACACTATTA
>NW_024091384.1:0-20354 GCF_014356525.2 Nilaparvata lugens | reverse complement strand
TTTTTTTCAAATGTGAGAATATTGATACTGATGGGCACGCAACATAAAAAATATTGAAACCCTACCTTAAAGAAATAGACACGACCAGACATTTTTGTAATGCATGCAAAGAATAATCCACTTGTCAGCTTATTGATTATGAATAATTCTATAGTCTGATTGATCCTATCTTCAAAGTAGATGATATAGTGATATCAGAGTATGGAGGAATTCCTTTTCTTTTCATATTATCCTTAAAATCAAAATTTCAAAAAACCTTGTGTATACATCGACGCGCAGTTAAAAAGGGAATATTCCTGCCAAATCTCATCGAATTCTATCAACGCGTTTGGCCGTAATCGCGTTACATACAGACAGATAAAAGAAAATCGAGTTGAAACATAGACCTCACTACGTTCGGCCAATAATAATATCGAGTGACCTGGCTGGCTCAGGTTAGTTAGGTGTCGCGACCCATTGGAGCTAGTGGACGGATGGGAATTGCTGAATTAAATCAAACTTGAGATATGGGCTACCCTTGATTTGAAAACTTGACCAAATTTTTAATAAATTTTGGCTGCAAGAACTGAATACATTAAGACTAGAAAATGATAAATAACTGGAATCAGGTTGATACTGAAAAGATTGATCATGCACAACTGTAGCTCAGACAATATTCTATGCCTTCTTTAAGAGTTATTGAGTTAAATTTGAGGTGAAAATACGGTACCTCTTTTACTTGGATTGATGAGCTGATAATTTATTTGGTTGTGACTAGCATTCAATAGCTTATTTCTTTTTTATCTCTTTTCTGTATAGGGCTACTTGTAATATAATATAAAGAAAATAAAAATCTCAGTACCCTTTTTTTGAAATATTTTATCACAACATGTTTCGGACATTTATGCCATTTTCAAGTGATATGAAGTGAAAAAAGGGTACTGAGATTTTTATTTTCTTTATACTTATTCCTTTTTATTTTATCTTGACGCAACTTTTTGGTTTTTGATAACACCACGGACATAAATCAAAGTTAATTAGCAATAAGCTTATCATAAAAGCTCTCTATGAATAATGTGTTTGCAAAACAAATTCTTAGATGATGATAGGCTTATATGTCAATAAATTTCCCTTTCTAAGAATAATTCGGGGCAATCATTTTTGCATTATTCAAAAGCATATTCTTAGTTCTTACCTTCTTTACAATCAACTTCAAGAAGTATTGTTGGTAGGAAAGTTTTAACGGATATTTCTTGACAAGAGGATGATTTACTGTTCCATCGAGTATTTTCAACTGGTTTTCTTGACTCTCCGAGTAGTCGCAATTAAACAATTCTAGGAGATCCTGAAACAAAAAATAAGTAGCCTAAATAATAATTTGAATCTATTTGATTGATCAGCCAACACACGTTTTAGACTACCTTCAAGAATTACAAAACTATTTCATAAACAGACAAGATTAAAATACTCACTGAGTTTTGGTTGCAAGCATTCAAAGAGTCCGAATAGCACAAAGCATGTCATGTGTCGTTGAATGGCGTTTAAATTAAAAGTACATTTACAGAAAATAGTGTTAAAATATTGGAGCTGTATACTTACATCCCATTTAAATTTATTTAATTAGTAGCACTTAGAAAAAGCAGTTCTAGAATCGACAGTTCATCTGTTTTTAATTCAGATTCACTCATTTAGAACCAATTTATCTAACAAAAACAAGTTTATCATGCAGGAGAATTCAACAATTGATCCTATAATTATTATTCAAGTACTGTACATTACTAGAGGGTAGTACTTATTCTCAGAAAGCTGAAATGCTGAACCTCATACAGAATAATTTGACGCACGACGACAACAAAGACACTTTCAGATTTTTAGGTTAGGATAGCCACTGCCATTTGCTTATAAATTATTTCGTCACTACTTCTCTTCTTTCTGATTGCATGGGCATTGCAGTAATTGCTCTTGTAGCGCTGATTTCAAAATTGTTGTAAAATAAATATTTTAAAATTATGGAATCTTTTACAGTATTAAACTATAAATATATTCCAGAATTAGAATTTTTCAATGTTTTAGGATTTATTTTGATCTGATAAATATCTTTTCATTGAATTTATTCAAGCCTATATCCCTGTATTTCTTGAAAAATGCGCTCTTTTTCCTTTTTTACCATCTTTTTATAAAAAAAGTCATTTTTAATTATTTTCTCCATAATTTCTATAATTTTCTCAGTCCTAAACTCATGAGATTACTTATTATAATTTTTGGAATAATTTCAAGATTTTCTCATCAAGGTGGTTGAGAAAAGGGAAAGGGAATGAATAGTATATTTCGCACCTAGGGCCGAAAATGAGATATTTCGGCTCGAAATCGGTTTTTAAGTCCGAGGACGTAGGCCGAGGACTAGAAAAGATTGAGAGCCGGAAATACATTTTTGCCCATGGTGCGAACGCTATTTTTCGCCACACCAAAAAAAAACTTCCCAATATATAAGAAATTAAAAAATAAATAAAATTCAAACAGCCTATTTTGATAGTTTGAATCTTGGTTATGACAACTTTCACTGTCAATTAATTTCAATATTACTAATTAATAATTTACAATAGTGACAATATTTTTATACTATTAATATTTCGAATAATTGTTTGAATTTTTATAGCTCGCGCTTTGCGCCTGGTGCAATATCTCATGGATAGATGGATGAATAGAATTTTCATTACTATTTTGAAATAATGTGATTAAAAATTAATATAATTGCATATTTCACAGTTTTGTCTCAAAATATATCTAAAAAATTGATTGAAATTTAAATTACGGTAACTAATATAAAAAATAGCTAATAAAAGTCGAAATTCATCGACAAAAAAAATGTCACACTGACCGAGGTTCGAACCTAGATCATATTTGTAATTCACTGAGCTTTGAGTTCTGATGTAGACTATTATACCTTTACGCTCTCGGCCATTGCATATTTATGATTGAAGAGGCCTGTAAGTCAGGTAACGTATGTAGGCTACTAAAATATAGTGTAGCCTATAGTGGCAAACTTGAAGCCGGTTTGCCGGCATTTTCACAACAAAATATTGCTCTGAAAATAGTTAAATCATAGAGAAAACATTCGAAGATTCAATCTTGAGTGGGCCTAATGTTTTCTCTATATGGTTTGATATTGAAAAAAAATTATCTAAAAGTTTTAATAATGAATTACGGAAAAATTACTAGGAATTTTTCAGTCAAGGCTGAGTTTCACCAGTAGGCTTTACCTTAAACTTTATATCTCTGCTGTATTTTCCTATTATTATTGTTGATTGTATTGCATTAAGAAGTGGAATTCGATAATAAAAAAGAAACAATTATTACTCTACCTCACTTTTAAATATTGATACAATTATTGTACTTTGATTTCAAATTCGATTCTTCACTTTTAAAGACTTGCGATACTTACCTTTCTGACAATGGACAATGCAGCCAACATTATATTGTTGAGGCTATGGAGATATCATCGTATTCTATTGTTTGATATCAAAAACACAATAATAAATATTAAATTATGAAACAGTAATTCATAAAATATATTATAGACATGATACCGCGATTCACGATACATAATTATATAGATTATTACAGTCGTTATGAGATTATCTCTCTATGATTTTTGTGAGATCGGACACGATCAGCTGTTATTCAAGGTCATTTTACAGCCCTAGGGCCGTAAAGTTTTACCGGCCTGGTCGGAAAACAATCACTTTCGGCCTCCATATGACGCACGTAAACCAGCTCATTACATCCAAGTGTGGCGAAAAAACATTTTCAGTTATGGCGAGTGTTACAGTGGTGGAATGATAATTTTTCTAGTTTTAAATTTTCAATGCCTTGATAATGATTAGTATCACTAGCTTTAAAACTATGAATTCAAGAAATCAACTCAAAGAAAATCCAAAACAAGAGATGATGAGGTAAGATCAGACATCAATATTATCTTCTTGTGAAAAAATTGCAGCTAAATTACCGCACGGTTTCCATCAAACAACAATAATTGTTCAGTCTTGTTGAAAAGTTCATGACAAGTGAAGCAATGCATCAATCAATTCCATTCAGCTAGAAATAATATCTTATAAGGCTATAACTTATAACACAAATTGAAAAAATATTATGAATGCTGATGATATTCACAAACCTATGCTACGATATATGACTACGTTTATGACTATAAGCCTATTTCAATGCCAGTAGCTACTTGTTGATTTTAAAATTCTTGGTTTTTGGTATGTTTGCTTTCGTTATTGTTATAAACGGTAAAAATACAAATTAACGGTTTCATATTTCTATTATAACCTGTAATAGTTTATTACTAATAACGTTTTTGGCACTAAAATAGTTATTTGTGCAACTAGTGCGAAAAGTGACAGCTTGCTGCACCAAAAGAAACGTTTACGCAAGAGCCGTAGACGAGGGTGGAATGGTTTCTTGAGTGCAGCAGAGGAACTTTGCGCACGTATTTCACATTAATTTTTTCTACAGTTACCATTGAATATTAGAAGTGGTTGATTATGGGTAAAATGATGGCTGAAATCCATCAAATGTTTGTCTGTATAATTTTGTTATAATAATAACTTTAATTTATTTTAAACTTGATAATCCAATTGAAAATTATTAATCGATAATTTATTCAAATTGAAAATTGAATTAATCCAATTAATCCAATTAATTTGAAAATTCAAATAATTTTGAGTGAATCTTAATTTCCAAATAATTTTTCAACCAATCAATTTATGAATGATAAAATATTATTTTTCTACAACTGCACGTAAAATAGTTATTTGTGCAACTAGTGCGCAAAGTGACAGTTTTCTGCACCGAAAGAAGCGTTTATGCCCGAGCCATAGGCGGGGGCAGAATGGCTTCTTGAGTACAGCAGAGCAACTTTGCTCATGTATTTCACATTAAACTTTTCCTACAGTTACCATTGAATATGAAAAGTGGGTAATTATGGGTAAAATGATGGCTGAAATCCATCAAATGCTTGTGTGTGTGATGCTGTTATTAATAACAACCTTAATTCATTTGAAAATTAATAGTCAAATTGAAGTTGAAAATTCTCAGCCAAAGTTCTCATTTTTATTCATTCAAGAATCAGAAAAAATACAGATAGAACAAAAAATTCACATTCAAAGTACACGCCAACAGCTGATTGGGATAGCTGCAAGATGACTGAACCAACAAGCGCGCGACCTAGCGGGAAGAATCGTACCTAAGTTTGTTTCATCCAGCTAAAAACTACAGAAACAGGATTCAGAAATTTAGACTTTTGCTCAAATTACCGAGAAAAATGCTCAAAGTAAACTGAAAAATATTAAAAAAATAACATAGACAACAGAGAATATTTATTGTAGTATTCTTGTTTTATTATTTATATGGATATCGAACGGTAATCATTTAACCTCAAAATTTGAATTTTATAATGTATATTTGCTACTTTTCTCATTGCTTGCAGTTGAAATAATAATTATCAATAGAAGAGAACTATTATTTATTATTAAATGATGAGAATTCGTAAACGATGATTGTTTAATTTTGATTTAGATGAACATTATTCTTGTTTTGGATTTCTATATTGGGATTTCATCATAAATGTAGGGTAGCCATTGAAATGATTCTTATCTAAATCTAACCACAGTCATTGTTACCAACTTAATGTTTGTTTCCGTGCACTAATCCTCCATATAACCCACCAAGTGTTGCCATGTTGCAAATCTGGAGTGCAGAAAAAATTTTTTCCCGCACTAGAGCGGAAAAGTGATTCTTTGCATTCTGTAATCAGTGCAGGAATGGCCACTTTTCAACGAAACTGTAGGAAAGAAGAATTTACATACTCAATTCTCCTCATAAAACAGCTTATTTCTGAGGAGAATCTACTTTTTCGCTTGCTAACCATCCGTGCATGCGCAGTAAATTTTCTTTACACTCGCAAATCATTTGCACATGCGCAGAAGAGTTTCTTTAAGCTCGCCAATGAGCTTATGGTAAGCAGCTCGCCAAAAGGTCAGATCTTAACCTAAAAAGTCGGTAATTGTAGCCCCACCGATATAAGTAATTTAACAGGTTTGAGCAGTTGTAGAAAAAATGTTGTATGTAATTCACGCATAATGCTTCTTTATCGCTCTTGCAAAATTATCATGCTTCCGCTTCGCGTCGTGTGATAACTGTTTTGCACAAGCGATAAAGTCGTGCATTATGCTCTTAATACATAAATAGCTATTGAAATAATGAATAATTAATAATATTCAAAATGTATGATATAATGAGTTCTCATTCTTATTTATTTGAAAATCAGGAAAAATATAGATAGAACAAATTCACATTCAAAATACAGGCCAATAATGTCAACTGCTGATTGGGATGGCTGCAAGATAATACGCAAAGTATAAGGAGTACACAAAGTAATACTTTGCGCACTAGAGCGGAAAAGTGATTCTTTGCATTCTGTAATCAGTGCAGGAATGGTCACTTTTCAAGGTAACTGTAGGAAAAATTGTTATTGTGTGTTCTGTGTTACTATTATCCAGGTAATGTCCTATTTTTCTTACTTATATCATAAGTTATACATTACTTACATACACTATCTGCATCGGTAGGCTATCTGATAATTCAAGAATAATTATTAATTTTTATACATTATAATAATTTTTAAATACTAATAACAGTCAATGACATAAACGTTATTACTATAAGAAAACAATTAAATGTAATGTGATTTGTATCAATAAACATAAAAGCGCTCCTTTTGATGAGGTTTAAATTTCATTTCCATCACCTTGATTTGAAAGTATAAAATTAAATGAATAATTTGAAGGCTAGAATAGTTGGGAAAACAAGTGAACTTCCACTGTGTTTTGACTAGAACATTGATCATGCTGAGTAGTATTTTAGCCTCTTATTATCATTGGTATTCTTGTTTTATTTGAAAAATGCTTTCAATGAGTAATTGATTGGACATCGGGTTAATATTTCTATTTATTCTAATGTAATCTATTTATTTACCCATTTGTACAAATCGACTAAAAATTGAAAGGTATACTGGGAAATATGAGATGGCTTATTCAATTTGATCATTGAGGGTGCTTGTATAATTAGCTTTAGTGATTATAATAATGATAATACCTTATGTGCTGGTAAATAAGAGATGGCTTATTTAATTCGATCATTGAGAGCGCTTGTATAGATGATTTATGATATACTGTGCCTGAAAGAGTTATCTCCTAAAATAATACATCATTCCTACTTAATTTATTATGCTTTATTTCGCCAAAAAATAGAAAGCTGAAATTATTCCTCTTGTCATGAAGACATTTTGTTTGGTTAAATGAAGAATTAAGGCAATGATTTGTATTGGATCGCATACAAATTTAATTGTTGAATACTGTATAAATTATTCTGATTTTAATATTTCCTATATGATTATGCAAAATATAGTTCTCTTTGATTGTAGAAAACAATTGCGGCGTAGAAATCATTTTCTTACTAGTTGAGTGTAGATTATTTTAAAAAGAAAATCATATTAGCAAAAATAATGTTATCTAATATAGGGAACAAAAAGACTATCAAGTGATCATAAATCCATACAAATATGGATTCCAGATAATAAACATAGATAAGCTGAATTAATGGATAATTCTTAGTTGGAATATCACTACAAGTCTATTATTTCATAACACAACTATTTCACTGACTTTTCTATTATTTAAAGTGAATTATTTGGTAAATAAAAACCAGTCTTTCATCCAAAATACCAGTATCTGAATTATCTTTCTCATATATCCACTGACGAGTGATTAAAATGAATTTACTGTTCTAAATATTAATTAATGCTTGTAATAATGTAGAGTTCTTGTTCTGAATGTTATTATACTACTGGAAATAAATTATAAATTGCATTTGCTCAGATAATAATTAATTAATAATAATTATTATTAATCTAAAATTCTAATTAAATGTTGTTAATCACCTATAGGAGGTACCGGGTTCGATTCCCGGGCTGGGAAATAAGATTTGTTTAAACTTAGTGGCGCTCATCGAATTTCCATCTAGCGATGTTGTCAATATTTGCAGTAGCGGACGTCTTCGGGGTGATCTATAGCATTTTTCTCTAATAATAATTGTTATTATATTATTTCAATTTCTTGTTCTGAATGCTACTGAATGTTATTCTATTGATTTTGGAGTTCCCATTTCAAAAATTATCATTTTTAAAACGGTACAAATAAATTGCTAAAAGCTTTTTACGACTAATGTTTGATAAAGATAAAAATTAGAGAATGGAATAGTAAGGGCTTAGCCTGTTTTTCAATTCCAAATCATCATTATGAAAGAATTCTTGTTAATTAGCTATCCATACGTTTAATTTGATGGAATTGAAGGTGACTGCTGATTATTATTTTCCCCTCACAACTTTCTAGACTCCAAAACATTATTTTTTGAGATTAATTTTTCTATAGAATCTGAAAAGATTAATAATAATTCTGAAGAAAAAAGGGTGGATAACTTGAGGGCTTACTCTAGTTCCACATGAACTTCAGGCACAAGTTAATTAAACATGGGAAGAACGAGTTGATCTCCAAAGCGGTATAAACTCAACTGGAAAATCTTGGTTTAGTATTTTTCATGCAAAGAAAATTAAGAAGTGGAAAATTGAGGAACAGACTTGAATGAAGATAGTCAAGACGCTCTAGCGGCTGGACGATATGGTGGTGAAAAGGAGTGAGAACTTATGTTAATTCGCCATTTGCAATTCAGAATAATGCCAGCGATATCCAGATTCAACGCCCGAGGTTCTTCCACCATACTTTTAATAGGATTCAGGGTTTGATGAGGGAAAAATCGGGGAAGAAGATGAGGCTTGTTAATTTTGTCCCTACATATTCTTGTATAAATTTGTTGGATTTTTTTTTATTTTCTGAAATGTTTAGTTTATCAAAGAATTTCAAGCTCATTCTAAGATTCTATAATTACTATATGAAGTGACTTCATTTTTTCTGATTATGATGAAACAGCATTAAAACTATGATTGAAATATATATTCTAAGTTTGAACTCTCACATGAATAGATTTCAATGTACAGTATTGGTACTTTGGTAGCTTCTGGCTACTGTTAACTTTAATATAACTTAACAATCAATAATAAACATTGAAAAAATAATATTATGATTGAAATATCAATACCAAGATTGAACTCTCACATGGATAAATTTGAATGTACAGTATTTGCGTTTGGCTACTGTCAACTTAATCATGGAAAACTTCAATATTAAGTTTTGAAATATTATTAAGATGAGTTCGAAGAAGCTGGAGATTTCAAGGAATCCAATATGAAATTGGGTCATCGAGGTTCATTAATCCAGTACATCAGATAGATATATTCAGATTTTGGTGTTTGGATGATGTATATTGAATAGAATAATATGATTATGAATAACACAATAATTATAATTTCCTTTGAGTTCTAGTCACAAATCTTTAATCTTTAACTACATCTTTTAATGCCAGGGACATATATGTATAGCATATACAGGATGTCCCACCAAGGTTTTAACAGCCGTTGATCATAGATTCTACTCGACATTTCTGACAAAAAATGTTTTGTAAACTTTTTTCCTATCAATCTTAGTTTTGAGATATATCGATTTTTCTATATTTTCAGAATATGCCTACTTCCGGTCATTAAATACTCAATAACTCGAAAACTACTGGTCGAGATTCAATTTCAAGGGGATTGTTTGGAAGAGAAAAACATTTCTAACTTGATGAATGTAATTCTATTCGTTGTAAATATTTTGCAGTTTTTTATTAGGGCTTAAACTTGAAAAAATGCTATTGTTCAAATTCAAAGTCAAATTTCAAACCGTTATTTCTCGTTTTTTTCCGGGTAATTATAGTGGTTACAATATTTCAAAAACTTCTCCATTTCATAAGCTTTCGAATGAGTATAAATTCGAAAAGGTAAGTTCCATGATAAAGTGTTCAAAACTGCTAATATCTGGAATGAACACCTTCAAAATGAGGAAATTCACAAACACCATGCGCATCAAGTGTTGATCCTAAGGGTGAAATCACCAGATTCCTCTCTGACAATATTTACAAGTTTTAATCAAAATTTTAACATTCTATAATGATATGACTTTTTCAATAATTTGCATTATTTCCTGTACCATAAATCCTGAATTATACTTTTATACTAATTTATACTCATTCGAAAGCTCATGAAATAGAGAAGTTTTTGAAATATTGAAACCACTATAATTACCAGGAGAAAAATCGAGAAAAAACGGTTTGAAATTTGACTTTGAATTTGAAGAATAGCATTTTTTCAAGTTTAAGCCCTAATAAAAAACTACAAAATATCTAACAACGAATAAAATTACATTAATCTTGTTAGAAATGCTTTTATCTTTCCAACAATACCCTTGAAATTGAAATTCGACCAGTATTTTTCCAGTTTTTGAGTATTTAATGACCGGAAGTAGGCATATTCTGAAAATATCGAAAAATCTATATATCTCGAAAACTAAGGTCGATAGGAAAAAAGTTTACTGAATATTTTTTGTGAGAAATGTCGAGTAGAATCTATGGTCAACAGCTGTTACAACCTTGGTGGGACACTCTGTATAATATTATGTACACAATCTTAAACCTCACTTATACAGATCATGTAGATCAATCAAACTGAATTCAGGATAGGCTTGATAAAAAATATGGTGTAGCGCACTCACACAACTTTCCTTGCCGTTATGAAAATTGATCACCTGACGCTAGTGTTCACGCGCATCTGAAGTCTACTATTAAAAAATCTGAGACAGCTGGTGACAGCACAATATCGCTGGAGACACACGATGTCTGCTATCTCTTCATAGTGAATGATTTAATAGAATCAACGGTTGCCAACAGTCTGCAATTGAATAATCACATTTTCTCGAATTTCGAGCTAATTTTCAATTTTAGGTGAAAATGTTACTGAACATTAATTGTAGAGATTTTCATGCTCAGTCTTCTCCACTTGATTTTATTTGTTTAAATTGTATTTCAAGCCTGATAATGGGAATCTAAAATCAAACTTTGCATAGATGAAGTGGACCTCCTAATTTTTTTACAGATATGGGACTTGTGGCAGTTGATAGAGCGTATCAATGACTATTTTAAGTATAAATTTGATCAAAATCGTTGGAGCCGTTTTTGAGAAAATCGTGAAAAACCCTGTTTTTGACAACATTTTCGCCATTTTAGCCGTCATCTTGAATTGCATTTGATCGAAATTGTTCGTATCGGATCCTTATATTGTAAGGACCTTAAGTTCTTCCGTTAAATGGGAGATGAGATATCGTGTACACAGACGAACATACACTCAACATACACACACACACACACACACACACACACACACACACACACACACACACACACACACACACACACACACACACACACACACAACACACACACACACTGATTTGAAAATTAAATTGATTTTTTTTTCAATATTGAATCTATTTAAATAACAATTTCTCAGTTTAAAACATGATAGTGCATTGGGCTTCAAGGTGGCTCCGCTCACCTCATTCAAGTTTTTCAAAATCTATCTTGAGTCAGTAAGATAAAGTTTCTCTTGAAAGTTTGCATGATACTGTAGTTGTTAAAATAAAAAAATAAACATTCATTTACAACTTTTTATTCAAATATAGTTCTTATGACACATACAGTTTTTCAAGCATTTGCTGTATCTTGCTTTTCAGATAATCAATAACATACAACAAAATGTAGTAGAATATTTCAGCTACAGTCATTATACTCACGCCTAGAAATGCATCCAAGTAGAAAACAGTGGCATCCATCATCTCATTGTTATTGTACGTGTAGGTTCGAACTTTTGGATGAAAAAAATCATCTCTGAATACTAACCAAAGTTCTTGAAGTGGATAAATCAAATCACTTTTAGCTTTTACTGACTCATAAGATATAACCTTGTAGTCTGTGTAGTTACAAGATGGCAAACAGTCACAATCATCTACAAATTTCCTCTCACCTGTGTCATAATGAGTGGCTTTGACAATATTCATCGCACAGGAGCTGTATTCATCAGAGCATATATATGTTGATTCGTTGTGTGGCATGTAAAACAGAACACATCCACATTCTCTCAAAGCTCTTTTGGTGGAGCACTCCATTAAACAGTTTTGTTGTGTATAATATTGAAAAAAGTCCAATGTTTTCTCCGTTGTGTTGTAGCATTGTTTGGCAGATGGAACTTTGTATAGAAAATCCTCATCATCCACGGGATTTTTAATGATTAGTTCAGGATCAATGAGGATGCGAGAGCTTGATAATGTCCGAAGACGATGCCATCTCATGAATGGACTAGGGACATCCCAAGGATTGTGGATTGTGAACCTATATTCATTGTCCCTGCCAATGAATTTTCTGTCTTCCTTCCCTCTAGAATCAAAGAGAACATAAACTATGTCTGATTTATCTACCAAAACTGGTACTTTCAATGATCGTTCAAAGTCGTTTATTCCTTGTAAATAAAATGTATATGACGGAAATCCATTGATTAAATCAGTATTCGAATCAAGCGTAATGTTCACTCTTTTCATTAAACCTACTTCTGGGTGCAAATGATGTTGTACTGTATTCATCTTGTAAATCTTGGACGCTGGAAGCATGTTGATGGACCAGCAGAATTCCCTGAACATTAGGTTTGGTCGTTTTCGTCCGAAAGAAGCAAATGATACTGAAATTGCTACATAGTCATAAATATAAGGGAAAAAGGATTCATGACTCAAATTAGATATAACAAATCTTTCCCAATTACTATCTGTACCATGTCTTGTTGAGCTCATGTTGAACATCTCATCAAATGCTCTTCTTGACATACCCAAGATATCTGCGAGCTTGTATATATCATCACCAAGTTTTTCCTTGAAAAATTCAACTTCTTCGACTGAAGGATGTACTGGACCACAGATGGTGAAAGCAGGTATGGCCAGGGTAGAGATATGTTGGGGAGATGTTGCCACTTCTATTGTCATAGGATCCTCTTTCCATTTATTTATCTTCATTCTATAAATTGCAACTAATGATATAAAAAAACAGATTACGACTATGCACCAGAATCCACGTTTAATCCAATGATTGTTGGGGTTACCAATGTATTTCACGCCATGCAAAGAAGTATTCTCCACAAAGTTTTTGAAATGGGGATTCACGGTTCTCCTCCTCATCTGCCTTGGATGTGAAGTTTTGGAAGTAGCCATGTTCATGAGTGTCGAAAGCACAAAACAATATACGCAGTGGATGATAGATCATGGTTGTATAGATTTGATATCTGCACAAGAACTAGTAGAAGGATCCTGGTATTCTCAACTAGAACACTCACTGAAATTTACTTTCAACTGGGCGTGAACCTTCAACAAACTGCTTATAAATGAACATCAGGGCGGGGCCACTTCACTTTTAAAGTAAACGCATGGAGAGAAGCCACCTTTTAATCACCTTTTCCATTTCAATATTACTTCACAACAGAGATAATGTGATAGGTAATTATTTTGGGTGTGGAACTCATATTTTAAATAACTGTTATTTCTATTGGGATTTGAATGAGAAGGCTGATGGCTCAATGAGCCCACGTTATCCGAGTTGGATGAATTCAAAAGTCATTCTGAGGTCAAAATAATTATTATAAGTGATTGGTTGTTTTACTTCACATAAAAAAAGTATTGGAAGCAGGGAAGAGGAGTTGGTGGTGGTGGGTGAAGAAGAAGGAGGATGAGGAGGTAGGGATGGCTCCTAGTTGAATGAATGAAACTAATGTTTTGGTAGAGAGTTACTGGGAATCATATTTTCAATATTCTTTTCAAAGAATGGACATTGATATGTTCAAAGCTCCGCCAATTTATGTAGATACAAAACAATATTGTCTTGAAGAAATTTCTAAATTGTATTCTTATTCTTATCATGTACAGTTCAATGATTATTATTTCAGTTCATACAATGCAAAAATGTATTGTAAGCTACTAAGTGTATGAGCCAGTATACAGAGTGGGTGAAAAGTGCGAGAACGTGTATCTCATACACAAAGGTAATTTGACGGTGGGTGTGATTGGGAATCCTACTCGAATTGAGAAAACTACTTTACAATGACTTTAAAAATCTGGTCCGCCATCTTGGATCCGCCATATAGAATGCAACTTATTTTTTTTAAATAGGAAAGTGGTCATGTGATACATGATTTTGATAGGGAATTTCAAGAAAGAATGAATGGCGGAAACCGCATATCGATATCTCAAACCGTTTCAAAGATATTCACATTATCAATCGATACTATTCAGAGCAGAGATGAGAGAGAAAAGTCTGAGAACGGCTGGGTATCTCATAAAAAGAAGTGATTCAGAGGAGTGTGTGATTGGGGATGCTACTCAAATTGAAAATACTACTTTACTATGACTCCAAAAATGTGGTCTGCCATCTTGGATCCGCCATTTTTAATGCAACTTTATTTTTTTAAATAGGAAGGTGGTCATGTGATACATGACTTCGATACAGAATTTCAAGAAAAAATGGATGACGGAAACCGCATATCGATATCTCAAACCGTTTCAAAGATATTCACATTATTAATCGATACTATTCAGAGCAGAGATGAGAGAGAAAAGTCTGAGAACGGCAACGGCTGGGTATCTCATAAAAAGAAGTGATTCAGAGGAGTGTATGATTGGGGATGTTACTCAAAATACTACTTTACTATGACTCCAAAAATCTGGTCCGCCATCTTGGATCCGCCATTTTTAATGCAACTTTATTTTTTTAAATAGGAAGGTGGTCATGTGATACATGATTTCGATACGGAATTTCAAGAAAAAATGAATGGTGAAAATGGCACATCGATATCTCAAACCGTTTAGAAGATATTGACATTATCAATCAATACCACTCAGGTATTTCATTTCTGATTTGCATGGTACTGATTGATGATGTGAATATCTTCTGAACGGTTGAGATATCGATGTGCGGTTCGCCATCCATTTTATCTTGAAATTCCTTATCGTAATCATGTATCGCATGACCACCTTCCTATTTAAAATATGAAGTTGCATTCAAAATGGCGGACCAGTTTTCAAAGTCATAGTAAAGTAGTATTTTCAATTCAAGTAACATCCCCAATCACACTCCAGAAGAAGAAGAAGAAGAAGAAGAAGAAGAAGAAGAAGAAGAAGAAGAAGAAAGAAGAAGAAGAAGAAGAAGAAAAAGAAGAAGAAGGAGAAGAAGAAGAAGAAGAAGAAGCTTGATTTGTATTATAATTTATTATTCGAAGAATATATATCAAAAATTATTAAATAACTAGGCTATAATATAAAGGCTTGAGTTGGAAAAGCAAGTGAACTTCCACTGTGTTCATTATGAGTAGTATTTTTGCCTCTTATTATCATGGGTATTCTTATTACATTTGAAAAATGTTTTCAATGAGAAATTAATTGGAAATCGAATTAATATTTCTATTTATTTCAATACCATTTATTTGTTTACCCATTTGTACAAAACCACTAAAAATTGAAAGCTATACCGGTACTGGAAAATGAAAGTGATGGCTTATTAAATTTGATCATGTAGGGTGCTTGTCGTATAATTAACTTCATTGATTAAAATATAATATACTGTGCCTCAGAGTTATATCCTTCTAAAATTGCATTATATTAATAATGCATTATTCCTACCTCATTTATTATGCTTTATTTCGCCAAAATAGAAAGCTCCATTTATTCCTCTGGTCATGAAGACATTTTGTTGGGTTGATTGAAGTATTAAGACATTGATAATTTTATTGTATCGCATACAAATTTAACTGTTGAAATTAATAATAAATTATTAATTAACTATATAAATTATTCTGATTTTAATATTTTCTATATGATTATGCAAAAAATAGTTCTCTAGATTGTAAAAAAACCATTGCAGTGTAGAAATCATTTTCCCAACTAGTTGAGTGTAGATTATTTGAAAAATAAAATAATATCACCAAAATAAGGTTATCTATCTAACATGGGAAAAAACTAAGACAAAACATCAGGCAATGATTATGAATTCATACAATAATATGGAATTCAGATAATAAACATAGATAAGCTGAATTGATGGATAATTCTTTTCTATTATTTAAAGTGAATTATTTGTTAAATAAAAACCAGTCTTTCATCCAAAATACCAGTATCTGTATTATTTATTTATTTATTTATTTACATTGTGTACAAATACTTAACATGAGGAAAGGCACAACAGGCTGCCCAAAACTGTCCCATTTCCAATTTATACTATACTGTCCAAATCAAAATGTTGGTTATGTCACTTTCACTTTTCAAAATACATTTTACACTCTTCAATACTCAGATAAACGAGCAAATTTTGAATCTAATAGATACTATTAGAATCTGAAATTAAAAAATCTAGAACAGTAACTAAATAATTATTCAAAAAGTCTAAATTTTGAATGAAACTAGAAATTTTTGAGCTAAAAACTTCTCACTTTATAGAAAACTAGTCTTATTCGTCTATTCTTATCTTTCTCATATATACACTGACGAGTGATTAAAATGATTTTACTGTTCTGAATATTAATTAATGCTCGTATAATGTAAAGCTCTTGTTCTGAATGTTATTATACTAATGGAAATAAACTATGAATTGCATTTGCTCAGATGATAATTAATGAATAATTATTATTAAACTGAAACTCTAATTAAATGTTGTTAATCACCTATAGGAAATACCGGGTTCGATTCCCGGGCTGGGAAATAAGTTTTGTTTAAACTTAGTGGCGCTCATCGAATTTCCATCTAGCGATGTTGTCAATATTTGCAGTAGCAGACGTCTTTGGGGTGATCTAAAGCATTTTTCTCTAATAATAATTGTTATTATATTATTTCAAATTCTTGTTCTGAATGATACTGAATGTTAATTATGTTAATTATTATTCTATTGATTTTGGAGATCTCATTTCAAAAATTATCATTTTTAAAACGGTACAAATAAATAGCTAAAAGCTTTTTACGACTAATGTTTGATAAAAAGATAAAAAATGGAGAATGGAATAGTAAGGGCTTAGTTTGTTTTTCAATTTCCAATCATCATTATGAAAGAATTATTGTTAATTAGCTATCCATACGTTTAATTTGATGGAATTGAAGGTGACTGCTAATTATTTTCCCCTACAACTTTCTAGACTCCAAAACATTATTTTTTGAGATGAATTTTTCTATAGAATCTGAAAAGATTAATAATAATTCTGATGAAAAAGGGTGGATAACTTGAGGGCTTACTCTAGTTCCACATGAACGTCAGGCACAAGTTATTAAACATGGGAGGAGAGAGTTGATCTCCAAAGCGGTATAAACTCAACTGGAAAATCTTGGTTTAGTATTTTTCATGCAAAGAAAATTAAGAAGTGGAAAATTGAGGAACAGACTTGAATGAAGATAGTCAAGACGCTCTAGCGGCGGACGACGATATGGTGGTGGGAAAGAAGAGTGAGAACTTATGTTAATTCGCCATTTGCAATTCGAATATAATGCCAGCGATATCCAGATTTAACGCCCGAGGTCTTCCACCATATTTAATAGGATTCAGGGTTTGATGAGGGAAAAATCGGGAAAGAAGATGAGGCTTGTTAATTTTGTCCCTACATAATATTCTTGTATAAATTGTTGAATTTTTTTATTTTCTGAAATGTTTAGTTATCAAAGAATTTCAAGCTCATTCTAAGATTCTATATTTACTATATGAAGTGACTTCATTTTTTTTGATTGATGATGAAACAGCATTAAAACTATGATTGAAATATATATTCTAAGTTTGAACTCTCACATGAATAGATTTCAATGTACAGTATTGGTACTTTGGTAGCTTCTGGCTACTGTTAACTTTAATATAACTTAACAATCAATAATAAACATTGAAAAAATAATATTATGATTGAAATATCAATACCAAGATTGAACTCTCACATGGATAAATTTGAATGTACAGTATTTGCGTTGGCTACTGTCAATTTAATCATGGAAAACTTCAATATTAAGTTTTGAAATATTATTAAGATGAGTTCGAAGAAGCTGGAGATTTCAAGGAATCCAATATGAAAATTGGGTCATCGAGGTTCATTAATCCAGTACATCAGATAGATATATTCAGATTTTGGTGTTTGGATGATGTATATGAATAGAATAATATGATTATGAATAACACAATAATTATAATTTCCTTTGAGTTCTAGTCACAAATCTTTAATCTTTAAACATCTTTATAATGACAGGGACCTATTATGTATAGCATATACAGGATGTCCCACCAAGGTTTTAACAGCCGTGCTCATAGATTCTACTCGACATTTCTGACAAAAAAGTTTTGTAAACTTTTTTCCTATCGACCTTAGTTTTTGAGATATTTCGATTTTTCGATCTTTTCAGAATATGCCTAATTCCGGTCATTAAATACTCAATAACTGGAAAAAACTATGGTCGAGATTCAATTCCAAGGGGATTGTTTGGAAGAGAAAAACATCTCTAACTTGATGAATGTAATTCTATTCGTTGTTAAATATTTTGCAGTTTTTTATTAGGGCTTAAACTTGAAAAAATGCTATTGTTCAAATTCAAAGTCAAATTTCAAACCGTTATTTCTCGTTTTTTTCGGGTAATTTAGTGGTTACAATATTTCAAAAAACTTCTCCATTTCATAAGCTTCGAATGAGTATAAATTCGAAGAGGTAAGTTCCATGAGAAAAGTGTTCAACAACTGCTAATATCGGGAATGAAACCTTCAAAATGAGGAAATTCACAAACAGCATGCATCAAGTGGTGATCCTAAGGGTGAAATCACCAGATTCCTCTCTGACAATATTTACAAGTTTTAATCAAAATTTTAACATTCTATAATGATATGACTTTTTCAATAATTTGCATTATTTCCTGTACCATAAATCCTGAATTATACTTTATACTAATATACTCATTCGAAAGCTCATGAAATAGAGAAGTTTTTGAAATATGAAACCACTATAATTACCAGAGAAAAATCGAGAAAAACAACGGTTTGAAATTGACTTTGAATTTGAAGAATAGCATTTTTTCAAGTTTAAGCCTAATAAAAAACTACAAAATATCTAACAACGAATAAAATTACCATTAATCTTGTTAGAAATGCTTTTATCTTTCCAACAATACCCTTGAAATGAAATCGACCAGTATTTTTCAGTTTTGAGTTTCGAATTTCGAGCTAATTTTCAATTTTAGGTGAAAATAGTACTGAACATTAATGGTAGAGATTTTCATGCTCAGTCTTCTCCACTTGCTTTATTTGTTTAAATTGTATTAAGCCTGATAATTGGGAATCTAAAATCAAACTTTGCATAGATGAGGTGGACCTCCTAAATTTTTTTACAGATATGGGACTTGTGGCAGTTGATAGAGCTTATCAATGACTATTTTTAAGTATAATTTCATCAAAATCTTGGAGCCGTTTTTGAGAAAATCGCGAAAAAACCCTGTTTTGGACATTTTCGCCATTGTAGCCGTCATCTTGAATTGCATTTGATCGAAATTGTCGTATCGGATCCTTATATTGTAAGGACCTTAAGTTCTTCCGTTAAATGGGAGATGAGATATCGTGTACACAGAGACGACACATACTCAACATACCACACACACAACACACACACACACACACACACACCACACACACACACACTGATTTGAAAATTAAATTGATTTTTTTTTCAATATTGAATCTATTTCAATAACAAATTTCCAGTTCAAAACATGATAGTGCATTGGGCTTCAAGGTGGCTCCGCTCACCTCATTCAAGTTTTTCAAAATCTATCTTGTGTCAGTAAGAAAAGTGTCTCTTGAAAGTTTGCATGATACTGTAGTTGTTAAAATAAAAAAAGAAACATTCATTTACAATTTTTATTCAAATATAGTTCTTATGACACATACAGTTTTCAAGCATTTGCTGTATCTTGCTTTTCAGATAATCCATAACATACAACAAAATGTAGTAGAATATTTCAGCTACCGTATTATACTCACGCCTAGAAATGCATCCAAGTAGAAAACAGTGGCATCAATCATCTCATTGTTATTGTAGGTGAGGGTTCGAACTTGGATGAAAAAAATCATCTCTGAATACTAACCAAAGTTCTTGAAGGGATAAATCAAATCACTTTCAGATGTTACTGACTCATAGATAAACCTTGTAGTCTGTGTAGTTACAAGGGCAAACAGTCACAATCATCTACAATTTCTCTCACCTGTGTCATAATGAGTGGCTTGTCAATATTCAC
>NW_024091383.1:0-17995 GCF_014356525.2 Nilaparvata lugens | reverse complement strand
TTGCTTAACTATCGGAATAGTTGTGTTTCGGGTCTCAATTATTCTCCTGCTCAGTTAATGTTGGTCGAATGAATAAAAACAAGTTTCCTTATCCTCAAGATTGTTTGAAACTTTATCAACTTCCTCGTAAAGAAATCGCAGTGCAAATAGAGAACCATAAATTTCAACAAAAAGCAACATACGATAAACAGTCACGGAATCGTGTCTCTTAAAGAAAATCAGCCCATTTATATCCAAGATTGGAGAACAAAATTATGGGAGCCTGGAGTAGTTATTAATGAAGCTGATGCCCCACGGTCCTATGTGGTGAAGTCTAATAGCGGAAGAATATTAAGGAGAAAAGAGAGGTTTTTAAGAAGAATATGAAATCAAAGGAAAGGTTGAAAAAGAAAATGTTCGAGAAGGTAAATGGGGAAGATGTTTGGATATCATGTTAATATTCAATCACATGAGAAATTATTTTGTTATCTACGTAAATAAAGAAGGTTTCATCAAATGATTAAGAATTTATTAAGATATTTTAAACAGTGACTACATGAGTGGGGTGTGAACCATGGAATAAATAAAACCTGAATCCCGTTTTTGCACATCAACAAGATCAAATCACAAAATAAGTTATCAGACAAGAATGAACGAACAACCTGTTGACCTTATCAAACCGTACATTAAATAATTTTCATCATTTGTTTCGTTTTATTTGGAGAGGTGTAGTTATAGATGCAATCGTAGAATTGTAAAAATTGTAAATTCACCTGAACTGCATCAAACTGCATCTTTTCAAGTTGTAACTTCCATGGAAAGAGAAACAGCAATGGCATAACCATGACAGGCAACAGTCTTCAGAATCCTAGTCCATGAATTATGATGACCAGGATGATTACTTGTGTCCATTTGAACCACAATTAACTCAAGACGATGATTTGTTGAGTATAAAGCAGGTTGAGCCGTGTAGGAGAATGAGTACAATTATTGAATCTGTAAGAAAATATGAACGACCATTAGAAAGGGTATAGTTTATATATTTACATATACATGTGAATGAATGCTAATTTCATATTCAGAATGAGAAAAATGTAGAAATGTATGGTTTGACTTCTAGATTTCTGCAGTTCAACCAGTACTTATATAGCGGAATTCATTCTATTCAAATAAAATAACTACACAATATTATTCTCTCATACCTTATACCATACCCTCTCATCATTATCTTATACCTATTCTTCACAAGTCACAAAACTGAAATTCTTATTCATATTTTAGATTTGTATTGAATTTTTCACATGTGAGTGATAAACAAAAATTACATAATATTATAAGTAATTACTTCAATGTAAGTGATGATATTACATTAAATGATAAATAGGCTATATAAATTGAATGAGGTAACTAAGTACGATTGTGAGAAAAAACTCTTTGAATGAGAAATTACATGGCAACAGTTTCATTCAAGTTTTTCACCCATTTTGCATGGGTGAAAGTTTATCACAACCAAGGTCTATAGAAAGAGGTCAAGACAAGCGGCCATTTTGTTGTTTGTTGAAAAGTTTTTTTACTTGCTGTTAGCCTGAGCTGATAAAACATCTAACTTGCTATAAGTAAAAAGAATAGAATAGTGTAGTATACCTGTATAATAAAATAATATGGAATAGACATATTCAGTCTTGCTCCAAAATTTACATAGATATCATGACCTCTATCTAGACCTTGATCACAACTAGTTCCGTTGCGAAGCATGGGCAGATACTGGAAAATTACAAAATAAATGATTCTCTAAACTCTGTGTAGTATAACAACATATGTTTTTGAATTTGTTATTACTGTTACTAAGTCTCCAAACAAACTCATTCCAATTCGAAACCTGTATAGTTAAAGTTATTAAAAACCTTTCTAAAGGTATTGAATACTTATGTCGTGTTTACTCTCATTCCTATTACAATTTTAATAACTTGATATTGTAAAATGAATACGATACTAAAGCCAGACAAGTTTAGTGTGGATCCAAACTTATCAACTGCAAGCAAGGAATGGACACATTGGCACAAAACTTTTCAGAACTTCATTACCAGTATCGCACCACAATCATCGGACTCTGAAAAGCTCAAAACACTTATCAACGTCATCACTCCATATATTTATGAGTACATAAGCGAAAGTGGTACGTATAACGATGCTATATCTACTTTAAGGAGAATCTATGTAAAACCTGTAAATGAAATATTTTCAAGAGATAAACTATCTGCACGTCAATAACAGCCTGATGAGACTATTGATCAATATCTTCATGCCTTAAAACTATTAAGTAAGGACTGTGAGTTTAAAGTTGTGACAGCTGAAAGAAATAAGGATGATTATATTCGTGACACATTTATTGCTGGAATGAAGTCTCCTACAATTCGCCAGCGTTTACTAGAATGTTTGCATTAACACTAGAAGAGGCATATAGTCAAGCCGATCCTGGAACTTGCATATGAACAATCATTAGCTTTCCAATCTTCATACCAACTAAAGCAACTTCTTCCCAAAATATTCAAGCCAGGAATCAGAATGCTGATTCAACATCACATAATTTAGAAAACTGTTTATTAGCTGCTGCTAATGAAAAATGCTATTTTTGTGGTATCTGAGACATCCTCGGTCAGCTGCCCAGCTAAAAATACAATTTGTCATAATGTGGAAAACAGGGGCACTTTGCCAAGGTCTGTAGGTCGAGTAGATACAAACCAACAATCAAAAACTCTAAAGATATTATGAACTCTATTGACCTAGCAGCTTCGCCCGGAGGATTGACAAAGAGTACAGTACAAGCCCTAGTTAATGGAAAATCTGTCTCTGCTTTGATAGATACAGGGAGTTCTCTGAGTTTTATAAACAATTCTACTGCTCTTAACCTAGGTCTCCTATAAGACCAGGTAGGGGTACTGTATCAATGGTACTACATCAATCACATCCAGTATAACAGGGCAATGCTTAGTAGATCTTGAAAAGTGCATACCACCAAATTACGATAAGGAAAGAAGAAAAGCACTATACAGCATTTGAGGCATGTGGTCAACTCTACCAGTTTAAACGCATTCCGTTTGGGGTCACTAATGGAGTGGCAGTGTTCCAACGTGTAATTGACCAAGTTATACGGTCTGAACAGCTACAAGACACTTATGCTTACCTTGATGATGTTACAATCTGTGGCAAAACACAGGAGCAACACTATATAAACTTGAAAAAGTTTATCAAAGCTGCAAACAAATACAACCTAACTATCAATAATGAGAAGTCTTCATTTTCATTGAAATCGATCAACTTGTTGGGCTATCATATATCTAACAAAACTATCAAGCCTGACCCCAGCCGATTGGAACCACTGAAAAATATACCTCCGCCTAGAGACACTGCATCGCTGAGGAGGACCCTTGGTATGTTTTCACATTATGCATCACTAATACCAGATTATGCCACTAAGGTGATTCCTCTTGCGCGTACTGCATTTCCCTTGTCTAAAGCAGGGTTACAATCGTTTGAAACTATAAAAAGTGAAATAATTGGATCTGTAGTAAGCTGTATTGACCCTGAAGCACAATTTATTGTGGAAACTGATGCATCTGAGAGCACCATTGCTGCTACTTTGACTCAATCAACCGTCCAGTTGCATTCTTCTCAAGGATACTTTCACCAGCAGAACAAAGACATTCAAGTGTTGAGAAAGAAGCACAAGCCATTGTAGAAGCACTGCGAAAATGGCGTCACTACTTGGTTGGCAAGCATTTCAAGCTAATTACTGATCAGAGGTCGGTAGCTTTTATGTTTGATAACAACCGTCATGGTTACCGTAAGTGAAAAATGAAAAGATAATGAGGTGGAAACTGGAACTGTCTTGTTTTCATTACGATATTGTATATAGACCTGGCAAAGATAATATGGCTGCTGATGCTCTGTCTAGAGTATGTTCTTCAATCCAAAATCAGGAAAATCTATTGGTTGATTTACATGAGTCTCTATGCCACCCAGGCGTAACACGTTTGTACCACTGGGTTCGGAGTAAAAACTTACCCTACTCAATTGATGAAATCAGACACATTTCAAACTCCTGCAAAGTGTGTGCTGCTGTCAAGCCCAAATTCTTCAAACACAAAAGGACTCTGATTGAAGCCACTTCTGCATTTGAACGGCTTAATATCGATTTCAAAGGCCCTCTGCCTTCATCAAGTCGAAATCGTTATCTATTGGTAATAGTAGATGAGTTTTCACGGTTCCCTTTTGCTTTCCCATGTTCAGACATGTCATCATCTACAGTCAAATCAAAACTGAAAACCTTGTTTTCTACGTTTGGGGTTCCTAGTTACATACATTCAGACAGAGGAACATCATTTATGAGTCAAGACTTGAAAAATTACCTAAACTCGCATGGAATTGCAACTAGCAGAACCACTGCTTACAACCCGGCAGGTAATGGACAGAACTCCTCATGAGCGTATGTTCTTACACCTACGTAGATCTGGAAACAATGGTGTTTCAGCTCCTTCTTGGCTTCTCAATTCCGGCACTGTCTATTTAAAAAAATTCAATCGAACATCTAAATATGAGCCACTTGTTGAAGAGGTCCAACTTCTACATGGAAATGCTGAGTATGCACATGTAAAGCTACCTGATGGAAGAGAAACCACAGTATCAACACGTCATCTTGCTCCGGTTGGAGAGTACGAAAACAGAGATCACGAAGAACAAACTGATTCTGAAAATGATGAAAATTTTCAATTACCAACTTCCGAACCTGAACTTAAATACTTCCATAATCCTCAAGCAACCCAAAACCAAGAAAACGAAACTAGTACTACTGCCGAGAGCTTACAACCTAGACAACAGACTACTGGACAAGAAAACCAAAATACATATCCAAAAGAAGTTTTAGAAATAGAAGACCTCCTAATTATTTGAATGATTACATTCATTAACTCTTTGGGTGGGGAAAGAATGTAGTATAACAACATATGTTTTTGAATTTGTTATTACTGTTACTAAGTCTCCAAACAAACTCATTCCAATTCGAACCTGTATAGTTAAAGTTATTAAAACCTTTCTAAAGGTATTGAATACTTATGTCGTGTTTACTCTCACTCCTATTACACTCTGTATATTGAAAAGATTTCTATTTGTTTCGGGAGTTTTTTCAAATAGCTAAAATTAAAAACTGATCAAAATCAATCTATTTTCAAATATTTACAAGTGAATTGGATGCATTAAAAATGTACAAGGAATCCTCACAGGATAGTGACGGATAGTTTATGGACTATCAGCTTTAGTCTATGAAGTAAAACACTAAAAATAAAACATTTGATGAAATACAAAATCATGATTATTAAAAATGAAAATGATACAAATAAACGTAATATGTAGTAATAATATAGAACAAGAAACTTGACTAATGATTCTCTATAACATGATGGTTTGCACATTTCAATGTTATAATACTGCAATTTTGTATTAGGATGTTAACAGGCTGCTGCTTTTAAATAAACTGCAAACTAAAATGTTTTTTTTTTAATAAATAACTGGTTAAAGAACCTGAGATCTGGTTTATATAGATACCACATACTTGAAAAATGAAAATTATGATACTAACCCAAGTCATCGAAACATGTTGACTCAAGACAATCGAAATAGAATTAAAATGATACAGTTGAATCAATTTTATAGCAAAATAAAAAATGACAAGGAGAGATTGTTCTGGGATTTCATTTCATCTCATTGGTGAACAACCAATACTGTTGATAACCCGTCCTGTCCTCAAAGCACAGGTTTGAGGTACAGTTAGGTTTGGCGCCGGTAAACGCACAACCAAAAAAGTGAGTGTTTAGTTATCGTGATCACTCACATTAGGGAGATTACTAATCATAGCCTATAATTCACTTATATTTGCATTTCAAGGGACGGAACGATCTGGCTTCAACCACGACTGCAGCTGGAGTGCCAGCCCGGGAAAGAGTGCCTGGGTAGAGGGAGGGGGAAGAGTAGAGCTCTCAGCCAACAACTCTTTTAGAAGGAGCGGGGAGGAGAGGTGGAAACACAATAACCAAACACAGGATTCCCCGGGAATCATTCCCGTTCAACTGGCAGAATCCACCGAGTGTATTATCAGTAATGGGAGAAATAGTATAATTTAGAATATTTAAATAAGAATGTTTTATTCAGATAGTAGATAATTATTGTTTGTTGGAATTCAATACTGTAATTCTAAAATCTTCCTATGTGAGAGTGTGGAGTTATTTCACTCCTATACGATATAGAATCCTAAAATCTATTTGAAACTGCCAAAGCAAACCCAAACTAAAGCTTAAATAACAAATTAACAATTCTCCACATTAAACAATATTTTTATACAATTTATTCACGGATATTAGAAGTTTGAAGATGGACCTTGACTGTTGTGACTCCTGGATTCAACTTTTTGAAAACTCCAACAAGATTAAATTTGTCGAAGTAATAAAAAACTTACATCTTTGTAAGTAATAGGACAAGGGTAGTCTATCTCATGTAGACCAACATCACAGACGTGAAAAAAGCAAACAGATCACAAAATAGGTAAATTTTATAAGATACTAACCTCTATTCAATTTAGATAACCAACTGGAGTAGTTATGACAAGCGTTAACGAATTTGTGACACGCACCATAACGTTGATATCTGGAAGATAAATTGTTTTTTTTGTATTTTATGCAATTTCGGGTAGAAGAAAACAATATGTTTAATCAATCCATGATTGCATTTATTCACAGTATGAGTATAAAACAGATAATATACGTCATGAATTCAACATGAAACCATGCATATTGTACTCAATCTTTCAGAGAAACGAAGAACTCCACTCAAAAAAATACTACATTATACATTCATGAGAACTCATATGAGAGAATAAAGATGACAAAATAAAGAAAAATTATACTGAGGAATAATTCGCCACATAAAATTCAAGATCATATTCACATAATAAATACAATATCAAACACAAGTACCTTACACCATCACGCTGATAATAAATTGATGAATTTCAAATTAAAATTAATATTTTTGATAATCCAATACCGTATTCCGTGTGGGGAAGCTTTTATAGTTGGATGTTCAATAAACTCTGTAGGGAAATTATTCATTATTATTTTGGTGAAACATAAATGAGCTGCTTACGAATGACTGTCGGATTAGAATTATACTATTCATATTATTATATAATTTTTTTTTGTATAATTAAATATAAATTCTCAAACTATGGTTGGAAACCATCATAAATAGCCGAGCTCACGATAGAGTGGATCTACAATCGCAGACAAGACTAGAAATGACGTCACAAAACAAGTAAAAACAACATGAGACATAAACATACCTGAATATTTGAATAGAGCTAGATAGGTTGAAATTAATAATTTACAACTGAATCAATAAATGCATATGTAATTAGAATGACATGTAATCTGGTCAAGAATTCAAGTTGGTGGTGCAACTAAAGCGATATTCACTTCAAATTTTAACGGTATCACTTATCACTGTGACTGAGCTGATATCATAGAGAAACAATAGCGTAAGTAGATATCCCATGGTATAGGGCGTTTATGTCGCAGCTTTTACTGTTATCTCAAGCCGATTACTGTCGATTATTGTCGATTTTTACTGTTTTGACCGGGTAAGTATGAACGGCACAATATGAGAGACTACCAGCGTCATAAAGCTTCACAGGAAAGAGCTACGTGGACTATCAGCTTGAGATAACAGTAAAAGTTGCGACATAAACGCCCTATACCATGGGATATCTACTTACGCTATTGTTTCTCTATGCTGATATTCAGTCAGACCAACATATTATATTATATTGGACCAAGTATATTATAGCAGTCTAGTCCAGCATGCACACGACGGGACCTATTAATTTTCAATGATAGAGCTGTTAAAACAGTAAATTACTAATAATAAAACACTAGAATATTGTCTAAAAATATCATGAATTTATTAAAAAGTTATAAACATGTTTCAACACTTACGGTGTCATCTTCAGTGTTGAAACTATGACACCATAGGTGTTAGAACATCTTTGTAACTTATTAATAAATTCGTAATATTATTAGACAATATTCTAATGTTTTATTATTGATGAATATCACTATGTCTCTCCAAAAACAGTAAATTACTATTTTAATATTGGCATAAAATCACCAGACGCGAACGAACATAGGTTGAATGTAAGGTCAGCGTAGGTTGAATGGAAGCAATAATGTTATTAAAAAGGAGTGCTAGAAGAGAAGTGAATCTGTAGAATAAAACAGTCTGGATATGACGGTATCCTGGGAATAAATGAGAAAATAACTTGAAAATTGACTTACTATTGACTATTGAAGGAGCAGAAGACGTTCAATCTTTGAGAGTTTTGCGGTGCAACTGGTGATACGACTAACCTGGGGAGGAGTTTAAATTTAAGAAAAGATAAGATATTTATTGATAATTGTTACAAGGCTGTCGCCTATGGTAACATTTACAAAAATTGACAATATACATCAATTGTTGAGATAAAGAGAGATAAAAGAACGAGCCTTGGAAATTTGTGCGTGCTCAGAACTAGTTGCTAGTCCGAGAATCTTTCAACTACTATAGTGAGGTCCACGTTATAATGGCATTGGAGAAAGATAAAACAACGTTGCCTATCCTCTGTCTTGTCAATGCCTTGTATTGAGGGTAACTGATACTGGTTTATTGATGTAATATTAACTGTTCATTCTCGTTTAAAATAATCAATTATATTGTATCAAGCAAGAAATAATATTTTTAATGATTTCATAATCAACATTGAATATTTTGTAAATTAATTATATTTCTACATTGTTAAAAAACGATCTGGGAACAGAGCAAAGCGAGAAAGAGATAGAGCTATCAGCTTTGTTGAATGATAGACAAGGATAGCAATACAATTGCTAATCAAACACTGCCATTATAACGTGGACCTCACTATAGATATGTACTCAATATTGGCTAATGACAAAGCCGCCGCAATGATGACTAATCACCTCAAATCCAGTACCTATATAGATATAATGTTGAAAATTGCTTCATTTCTGGTCTAAACTGATAAGATTATCAAACACTATCTTATTTAATTGTGTACTTGTACCTTTCAATCAGCGTTTCAAAAGTGAGCTTGAGGTGATTACATTTGTAACAAATGAATAACTCTTTTATATCATATTTTTATTTCATCAATATGGGCAAGCATATTTCTAGTATACAGTGCTGGAGGAATGGAGTGAATATGCTGCTATCGTGAATAAATATTTAGAAGTAGACAAGTTTACTAAAAAATAACTAATAATTATTTTTACTAATGCACTTCCACACATGGTTTCTCGTATAAATTGGAGGTATACAACTTCCATGCATTTATTCGTTAGCATTTTGATATCTCATCAAGTCAAAAACATCAAGTATCAAAAGTAAAAATATCAATTAAGAATCAATTGAAATAGAAAATATTCACCTCCATTTGAAGTGTGGACAGGACGAATATTGCTGATCCCAGATGGTTTAATATGTTGAACAATATGTCCGTTCTCACAAGGTGGACAACTATCAGATGATAATATTGAAAAAACTTCAATAAACGGTATCATATACTGTAAAAAAGAACAAACACTTTACATACATTCATTCGCTACTGGAAAATTATAATTTATAGCAATAGCAATGCAATTAAATCGGGCCTGTCAGTTAATTATTCAACTATTAAGCTGAATTCCCAAACAACAGTATCAGTGTAAGTCTCCGGTACAGTGAAGATAGTATTCCCATGAGTTCTAATGGGACGGCCGAGCGAGTGTGAATACATCAATAAGAACTTATGAGAATAATATTCTCACTGTACAGGAGACCTCCACTAAAACTAGTATGAGGGAATCCGCCTTTATTGGGAACATATGACTTCTGAGATGGCGGTATATATTTCACCATCAAATGGATGTTTCCAATAAGGAAGACGATAAAGGTCATGGACCTTGGTTAATGAGATTTTATTTGCCAAATAATTTTACAGACATTTCTACAAACACAAAATAATAACAGTGATAAAGTTTACAAAAGTACATAGTTTAGAAGTATACAGTACAATAAAATTAACAAGATTATGATATTTGAGCAAGTGAAAAAATTTATTCTATTCTATTCTATTCTTATGTGATAATATCAAGCAAAGTAATAATAAAATTTTGGCTCTACTGGCAAAAGTATCACTTGAACGCAGTAGTGAGTTTAATTAAAAAGTAATTATATAATATTATGTACATATACAAGAACTAAAGAGTACAAGTTTAAAGAGTTCAGTTGTTATTAAACAGAAGTAGAATAGAAATAGAAGTATAGAAAGATCATTGACAACAAAACAAACAAAGTAATCAATCAAGAAGTATTATCTTCGGTGATAAAACTCTTTGAAATTGTACTCAGTAATGCAGATGATACTATGATATTATAAGGAGCCTTTTTGAAGACAGACATTGCTTCAAATAAAAGAATTATAAATAAATTATAAGCTAGCGTACTGTATACGGTATACAAAATGATTCCAAATCATGATGATAGTTTAATTGTTATATAAGATACAAATGAAATGACAAAAAGGGGAAAGATTAGTGCCGGCTCGTGGGCAAACTTGAGGAGGACTCAATGAGTATTTTAATACAAACCCATATTCCCAAGAATATTAAGTTAATTTACTTTGTAAATTTGTTTGACTGAAGCAGCAGTTTTCAAATAAGCTACCCTTTGAATAATATTAATTTTGGACTGGTCCTATTGAGTTTTGAATCAACAAATACTCTATTTATATATTAAAAATCTACTACATGGTTATTCAACTTTCTGTTTTTGAAGAAATATAATAAATATTTTGAGATTTAAAAATAGTTAGTAGATCCTACAAAATAAAGTGATAGCTACGAGAAGGGCTTCCAAGAACAGAGGTTTTATGCTGATACTGTAATATTCCAAAAAACGAGATACGTCTTGAAATGAATATACTAGTAGAATTATAATAAGGAATGCTTTGATTACAGTACCTTATCGTTTTTCAAATTACGAAGTCTATCCTTCTCTTCAGCTTCACTTATAAAATTATTTCACTTACATAGTGCGACATTCTAATACAATCAGTATTAGGCTACTTGAGCAGTAGCAGAAGAGATCATAACAGATAAGAGTTTGTTTTCAAATCACATCTCTATGGTAATCACATAACCTGGAATATGCTGCACTATCCTTCTTGAAACTTTACAGATTAAGACTCAAAACTTACCAAACAAATTACAGTTGTAATTAAGCAAAATAATTATTAAATTATAGCCTGAATACCAAGTTCATGTGTTACATACTCAAATTAGCAGATGACAATCCGATTTCGTGCGGTCTAAGCTGACCACAGTCATACTAACCCAACTAATACGAGCAGATGTAATGAATATTCAATTATTTGAAAGATTGATCGCATATAAGTTAACAATCATAATAGAATAGCAATTATTTTGATAATCTCATGTCCATTGATAGGGATATAATTATTATTTCTCAAGAGTCAGTGAAATATGAGGTAGTGAGTGGCGGAGTGAGAGAGACGGAGTAGTAATCTACTAATTGTATACATGTGGTCATGAACGATATATATGTTGGTTTCGGTTGGAGTCCAAATCAACCATGTTCTCGCCATGCAATATGTCATGTATACACCCTCCCATTTGAAACGCTAAGTGCAGGTTGCACAAAAGCCGGTTAAATTTTAACCGTGATTAATTCCACGAGAACCAATCAGAGAAGCCGTCTTTTCAAAAACGCCTTCTCTGATTGGTTCTTCTGAAATAAATCACGGTTAAAATGTAACCGGCTATTGTGCAACCGGGCATAGGGTAAACACATACTGGCGGCAGAGCGGAGCGTGGTCAGAGCGTTCATGATACACACAGAAAGCGTCTGAGCGTTAAGCGTCAAGGGTCTAGAAAATGGCGTTGTCTAAGTTTGCACGGACGTTACTTTGTGAGAATAATTACTCAAGTATTGGATATTGAGCCAAATTTTCCCCACAAAATTTACTAGATGGTCAAAGAATTGATGATTTTTAAAATTTCATAGAAATATGAATTAAACTGATTAGAATAGCCTTACTTTTGATTCAAAATGCAATAGATAAATTTACTCTTCTTAATAATCAAATAATACACATTACAGGGGAATTTGGGCAAACAGTAAATATACTAGTGTACTAGATGATGAAAAATGTAGTAGAACAAGTGCATTATTATGTACAAGAGTAGACCAGACTGGCACTCGCACTGTGACGCTTCAAAAAACAAACTAGCTTGTCCAAAGTTTGGCGCCACGCTCCGCGAGTAGAAGCTTCCAGTTTGGATGCAATCAGGTGTTGCATCTTATTACTTAACATGATATTTTTCACGACGCTCCACAACGTCGTGAAGCCCCGCTCCGCTCCGCCTTCAGTGTGTTTATACCCTAATAAGTAAAATTATGGAAATGTGGAGATTATGGACTCTCAGCCGAACGATCTCTGCTAGCATGTTACCTCTGCATAAAACACTGTCTAGCTGCGTACGGTAGACTTCTCTTGTTACTCATACGGCTAGAAAAAATTATCGTGAAATTCATGAGATTTACAATGCTGATGCTAATTTAGTTCTATCCTCTAAAACGCTGATAGTACAGAGTGTTTGAATAAGAACTCCCTAGTTTTAGGCATAAATTTAATGTGTAAATTAATGAAAAGCTACATCAACAAGTGCATACAATGAAAGAGAGAACCTTTAGGTTTTGTTTAACATCAGTACACTTTAACATGGGATCCATTTGTTGCCCTGCACACGTCGAGACGATATTCAAGTTCCCCCCATTTATTCACCAGCATATCAGGTGTAACGGTCCCAACAGCCGTGACGGTTCTTTCCCGTGAATGGTTTATGTCTCGGATTTTTTCACTGTACACAACATTTTTAGTGTATCCAAAAGAAAACCAGAGGGGTTGAGTCCGGGCTTTGTGATGGCCAAGCGATTGGGCCAGCTCTCCCTATCCTTCTTCCCGAAAGCGAGTGTCTAGAACCGCGCGCACATGATTACTGTAATGAGGATGGGCGCCATCTTGTTGGAAAAACACAAAACTGCAGGGGGACAAAATTTAGACAGTTTCTGAATCAAACACCACAAACTGGAATAGTGTATATTACTTTTTAAATATTCTATGACACATTAAGACTACAGAGTTCTTATTCAAACACCCGGTATTTTCAAATATGTATTTAGTAAAGGAGGGCTGCGCCCAAGAGTCCTAATGGACGAGCCACCACTGTAAAAGATAGTTATTTGTATAAAGTATAGCATTGTCCTCAAAAATACTGATACTTCAAATACTAGATTTAAATTGTCGATAACATTGACATTAACTTGCCTTGTAAATGAAGACCACGAGAATTATTTGTCTTATGATCGTTTGTAGGACACAATCAGAGTCCACGTTTTCCATCTCTTTCGATCCACTTTTGTTGAATGGATTTGTGACGCCCCATAGCAAAGTGACAGTAAACATCTGCAACGAAAGAACTGAAAAATTATTTTCAATCTTGAAAAGCAATTTCCATGTAGTCTACACAAAAACATCAAGCAAAAAAATTATAATCTACGGCTAAACAAGCGAATAGAACGAGTAAGTCGCGGTGAAGATCGATGACACTAAACAGCTGTGCAATTATAAAAAGTCATTGATTTATTGATATAATAAATGTGGATATAGGAGACCGCTAGCAAGCTGGAATCTTGACCGTTCTGTTCCTGCTCCAAGTATTTTTCCTTAATGCCTTTCCGTAAGGGAACATCCACCAAAAAATCCTTATGAGAATTATAATTATTTTTCATTTTCACTTTCCATTACGAACTGCTTATTATCAAAGGGCGGTTGTGTTGCTTTAAAAGTATTCATTCACTATGTAGCTTTGAAAGTACGGTATTCATTCAAAGTGATCGAGAATTATTAAGATGAATTCTCATGTGTGATCCTTGTTGATAAGCTTGAAGCACCCTATTTTTCTTGAGAACAATCTTTCATTCCGTTACTGACAATATATTATACCAATGCATCCGGACATTGATTCATCCTATTCGTAAATCTCAGACGAGCTTAAACGGTGTAAAATTTGTGATCATAATTCGAGATTGTCTTTGAAAAAATTTGTGACTGTATTGGAAAACAATGTACTATGGAAGATTGAATTGTTAAATAAGATGAAAAAATTAGTTAACTATGAAAGTAGATCAAGTTTCTAAAACATTATTCGTTCAACACTTTATACAAAAAAGTTTGTCAAGTTTTCAGCGTGTCATGTTTTCAGTTCGTCAAGTTTTCATTTTGTGAAGCTTTCAGTCCATAAGTTTTCAGTGAATCAAACTTTCAGATTGTCAAGAACTCATTTCGTCGAGTTTTCAGTCAACAATTTCACTTTTGCCGAGAAGCAAGTTGTTTCTCCCAATGTATTTTTTTCAATCTGTTCAACCATATAGGCTAGTTGGTTTATTTCTAGCCTAGCAATAAGTTAGCCATGTGATACTTTGATTGAGTGGTCATAGGTAAAAAAGTGCATGCAACGGTTTTATTTGTCCTATAAAGCACTGGCAAGTTGTTACACGTCTGGCAAGACCAAGATGTGTTTTAAAAACTTTCATTATATAACCGTTGCATTAACAAATAGATTACCAGAACAGTTGCCTTATTTTACTACATTTTTTCATGAATATAGATTGATTGTCGTATACATAGATATGAAATGAGATAAATTCATTACTTTACAATCAAGTTCTTGAAAACCTTTTTCAGTGCAATACGAATACAGAAATATTATAAAAGCAGGTCATACTTTATCTTAAAAGCCTAATTACACATTTTAAAGCGACTCATAAATACTGAGAATGAAATTATTATTGCATACTTCAAACTGTATAAAAAATTATACTTCTACCCTAAATGAATTAAATTCATTAAATGATTTAAAATAAGAAGAATAAGCCTAAACTACTGAGAGATACACCAAGGTCGAAGTAATATATCAACAAATAGTAAATAAAAAAAAAAGGAAGGAAGAGTACTTACTCTGACTGGTCATTCATTTTGTTTCCACATATCTCGGATTCAGCCAAAGAATGCAGCGGGCAAACGGGGCCACCTCCAAACCTTAACAACATACAGCGCATGAAGTTCACATGAAGCAACCTTATCTGCTGTGACCTTGGTCACACGTTCGTCGTCGTATTCGAACCAGATTTTTTGTTCGTCCATAAACTCGTAGCAA
Organism: Nilaparvata lugens; assembly: GCF_014356525.2. NCBI lineage: Eukaryota > Metazoa > Arthropoda > Insecta > Hemiptera > Delphacidae > Nilaparvata > Nilaparvata lugens. Next base: position 2,639 of record NW_024091383.1, on the reverse strand, counting down.
ATGTAATGTCCGCTATTAGGACTCTCTCCTTTATGGCATATAGTTGCCATAAGGTCATAGGTCTTCACCTCTGATTGGCATTCTGAAAAACAAGTACCAGAATGAACTAAGTGTCTATTGAGTTGATCAATGAAACATGCTAAGTTTTCCTTGTTGAGTCTGGCAAGAACCTCTTGAGGTTGATAACACAGTACCTCGGGTAATTGCATAATTTTGGAAAATGTTATCCCATCACGCTCTGCATTACACTTTCGACACCTGTACATCTCAAGTTTCGATCCTGTACTTATCAAGTAAACAGGAAGCGTTTACTATTGAATGCTGTTCTTAACATCTCATTTCAATCTCTTTCCTATTAGGGGGTGTGTACACAGAGAACGGTCAGGCGTTCCGATTTCCAGAAAGCATATAGATATATAAATTATATATACAGAATGTTCTGGAAAAAGGTGCCCATAAGTCAGGGCGTGATTCAAAAAAAATAAAATAAAAAAGAATAAAAAAAAATCTAATCAAGTTATACAGGGAGGAAGATTTCGTCTGAATTTCTGTGCCCCTGCTGAAACGAAGACCTAAGGGTATTTGTTGGCTGTTAACTAAGATCCTACAATTCAGCGTACTTAAAGTAAAATGAACTGAGAAATTGAATAAAACCGTTTCCAGACCTTTAGCTACAGTAATTTAAAAGATATGTGACAAAATACGCGAAACTTGGTCCCAAAAAACAAGTTCCTTTAAGGTTTGAAGCAGATTTACTATGTTAAATGTAACACAAAATATTTTTCTATGGAACTTGTAGAAAATTAATTTTGAAGAGAAAGATGTAGAATAAGTCTATAATAGACAAACGCAACCTTCAAAAAATAATCCTTAATCACATACAAAACGCATGAAAAATAGAGAGCTTAACAGATTTTGTCTATTTTATCATGAAAAGTAGAGAGCTTAACAGATTTTGTCTATTTTTCATGCGTTGTGTATGTAATTGAGGATTATCTTTTAAGGTTGCATTTGTCTATTATAGACTTATTCATTCTCTTCGAAATTAAATTTTCTCCAAGTTCTGTAAAAAAATATTTTGCGTTTATTGTACATTTAACATAGTAAATCTTCTTCAAACCTTAAAGGAACTTGTTTTTCGGGACGAAGTTTCGCGTATTTCGTATCATATCTTAAAAATACTGTAGCTACAGGTCTGGAAACGGTATTATTCAATTTTTCAGTTCATTTTACATAAAGTACGCTGAATTGCACATCTTAATTTACAGCCAACAAAACCCGTAGGGCAGCGGTTCGTTTCGGCAGGGAACTGAAATTCAGACGAAATCTTTCACCCTTTATAACTTGGGAACCAAGTATTTTCGGACCTATGTTAATAAGAACTTTTTTCCTTCGTTTGATGAGAGGAATCAAGCCCTCACTTAAAAATATCACAATGATAATAAACTATACTTCCCATGATAAACATATACTATGCTTCAAATGTACTCTTCATAGGATTTCTCAGTGTTCATTAATAGCTTTAGATCATTAATTTGAAGAAATCAAATCTGGTCAGAAAATATTGTTCAAGTTTATGTTGATTTAAGAATCCAACGTGAACTATACTGATTCATGGATTCCTTACCTGCAGACATATTACTGATGAGATCTTCCAAATACCAGAATTCTTGCAGAGTGAAGGTTTGATAATCTTGAAAATCAGTACCTGTAGGTTTTCTATACGGGTTCCAAGATTATTATGTATGTCTGAACATTTGCGATGGCTAGCTTGCAATCGTAGACTCATCATTTGCGAAGCATTGTTTACTGCAAAACAAAAGAAAAATAAAGAGAATGTTTCCATTCAAGTGCTTTTGTAAAAAGTACGAGTCATATTACGAGACAAATTTCTAGCTACGCTACGCTTGGTGTGTGATTGCCATCAGGCCTACAAATTATGAACTTTAGATCGATTCAACTTAAGAGTTTGAATTCTTGTAAAACTTTACTTACGAAATTTTTATTGTTAACAAAAGAATTGTTAGCAAAATATATCATTTAAAATTCATATTGCAATAATAAAAGTCATTTTTAACCTCGAAATATCGTTTTTATGAGACATTTATTAATCTCTAGTGACCAGAAAAGTTTTTTTTGCAGAAAGGGGACATGTCCAAAATGTTAATTAATTTTAAAAAAATGTAGAATGATGCTAGTTGAAAATTACCCTTATATAGGACTTGTTCATACATAATAAAGTTAGTTTTGCCAGGGAAAACTAACCATTAAGTTCGAAATTCTAGTAATAGGAAAGTTTTCTCACTCTACTGAAAAATTTTCTTGCATGGACAAGCAGTCCACTTTCTGCAATTAGCGATTCATTTATATTCATCCCGTGAATGGCATGAAAAATCACGTGAGAGACATGAAAAGATGATACTTGAAAGGTTGATCATGAAAAACAGTGTAAAAAATGGATCTATATGCAATATATAGATATTTTAAAGATGGGTTATGCATAACCCCATGTTGTCTTCAGCGTTGCTTGTTTTGTGTTGTCTAACTCTACTAGTGAAAACCAGGCTAGTTATTTATTAGAGCTAGGAGAGTACTCTAGTTTTAATTACCTTGTAGTAAAAAGTCTTCGGAATGGAATG
>NW_024091382.1:0-22395 GCF_014356525.2 Nilaparvata lugens | reverse complement strand
GTGCTTCTCCGCTCCTACCTGGAGGGTCGTCAGCAGTCTGCAAATGGTGTGAGGTCACGGGTGAGATTGGTGACCTGTGGGGTGCCCCAGGGCTCTGTGCTGGGGCCCTTATTGTTCCTGATCATGATAAACGATGTCGCTCTCTCCAGACACAGGACAGTGGTATGCTATGCTGATGATACCTCATTATTGGACATCAATGGGGACTTGGCTGACCTGCATGAACTGATGCAGGCTTCAGAGGTGACCGTGGCTGACTGGTTCCGAGCAAATAGATTTTTGCTTAACAGCGAGAAGACTCAGTCCATTGTGTTCAGCCTCCGGTATGGTGATCAGTACAACTTCCCCTCGGTGAAGCTCTTGGGCTTTACAATGGATCGTAAGCTTGCTTGGGGAGATCACATTCAGGGTGTCTGTTGCAGGCTCAATAGAGTGCTGTTCCTGCTGAGGAGTCTGAGAGGTTGCATCCCGGGGGCCCATCATCGAATGTGCTACTTTGCCTTCTTCCATAGCGTGATGGCTTATGGTATTACACTGTGGGGTGGTGCCACCGAGGTAAAAAGGATATTGCTGGTGCAGAAGAAATCTATACGAATTTTATGTGGGGCTGATTATCTGGCAAATTGCAAGCCACTGTTTGTAAGGGAGTGCATAATGACAGTCTTCAACCTCTACATTTTCAGGTCTGCCATTGCAGCTTTTCGGGGACTTGTTGCCTTGCCTACCAGAGGTGACTTTCATTGGCATGACACCAGGAACAGGCACAGGCTGAACCTCCCTTACTGTAGATTGGGGAGGACTCAAAACAGCTTGGCCTACCAGTCGGTGAGGATCCTCAACAAGCTGCCCATTTCCACCAGAGGTTTGCCTAAGGTGGTCTTGAAGAGGAGACTGAAGACGTTCCTGCATGAAAATCCCTTTTACTCCTTAAGGGAATTTTTTGAATGTGACACGGCAACTGTAAGTAACTACTTCTTGCAATAGCGCATTTGCCTGCTGCTTGGTTGTATTTTTTTGTGTTTCTTTTTTACTTTCTGTAACATTTTGACTGTCCATCTAAGGACTTGTTTTTATTATCATCTTGACGTGTTCCCTTATGGACATGCCCTGGTGGCATGTCTGTGCTATGAACAAAAACCATTATTATTATTATTATTGGTTATCTTCAGGGATACTTTTGAGTCAGTGACTCGAGTGACCCAGAGCCGAACAAAATGGCGGCTGACCCGGGGCAGACTAGTGATCCCATGGAACGACAACCAGACATCGAACGGTCGATGCTGTTTGGCGCGTACATTTGAATATTCGGATGGCGCGAATATTTGAATAAAACACACACACATACACTGGTGTGACACTAAAAGTAAGTTGTTTTGCAAAACAAACATGGCTCATGCTGTAATAAATGAGTTTATTCTAGGAGAATTGGATAAGGAACAGAATAACAATAATAATAATTATTATGATGCACCAAACATTGTAGGGCCAGTTGCTGCGGTTGTTGTGGAGGAATTGGGAAATCCTTTAAGGGTTTTCAATGAATTATTCCAACAGGAATGTAATAATATGAGACCTCACAACTTGAGTTATTTTGAAATTATAATATCACTTTATAATATGAGTGAGTTTAAAAGCCATTTTAGAATGTCTTAGCAAACCATGCAGATAAAAGATTCCATACTATTATCATCAGAATCTTTCCAATGAAATTTTGTAAACATGGTTAATGTAGCATTATTCTATTCAGGTCACCTACTGAGAACATACCAAGTGGGTCGCGGTGTAGATTTTGGATTCTTGTTTAATAATCATTATATATTATGGGACCATATTTTTTGGCGTCATCAAGAGACCACTGGACTAGTCTTCATTGAATGAAAATAATACCATTCTCCCTAGAAATATATTTTGGCTGCTTTTAAATTGTATAAAAATGAAAGAAAAACTTATTTACTTTCGACATTTTAAAAGAACCAAAATGAGTTTAGAAATAGAGCCAACATTACATTTTCTAAACCAAATTTTTATAAAAACATTTTGAGAGACTAGTTTCTGTTGTTGCACCATTTCTCTCAAGTTGTTACTCATCTCAAGTAACTGGTTTGTTATTTTATTCGAAATTGACTATATCATTTTTTATGATGGAATCAGTGCTGTAGACTATTTCAAATTATTATCATTTATTTCCAATGACCAGGCATTCCTGGATAGATCGATCACGTCTTCAGTTATAGGATGGTCATAGTTGACTAGACCCAACTATAGGCCCGCCACAACGTAGACCCACGCTAATCCATGAAAAGCAACCCACGCCGTGGGATGTTTTGTAAACCATTGCTAAGCTTCTCCAGACATCTGTATAATACATGCAATGAATAATCCACTTGTCAGCTGATTGATTATGAATAATTCTATAGCAATGGTTTACAAAACATCCCACAGCGTGGGTTGCTTTTCGTAGATTAGCGTGGGTCTACTTATCGGCGGGCCATATGAGCGTATAATAGAGGTACTGTAAGATATAGGCCATACGAAAAACCAAACATGGTGTATTTCAAATCGAAAATTGGTGGATTGTTTGTTTTTTTTTTATTAAATTCCAATTTTACAAAGATTTACATCAACATTTTTAGGTGCTCTTAGAAGTTATAGGAAGGAGAATTAATCAGCCTGCAAATATAAAAATACCTCTTGAGGAGAAAATACTTTTTACAGTTTGGATGTTGAGCAAACCAGAGACATTCTTAGCTGCTGATGACAGATATAATTTTTCTCAAAGTACTGCTCATAGAACATTCTATGAGATAGTGGATGTCATTGCAGCTTCAGTAGATGAACATGGTCGACACCCTTGCAGCAACAAAAGTCATCTGATGTAATTAATAATAATAGCCTTTACCAACTTCATAACTTGTGCTTGCTACATAAGAACTTCCTTTAATACAAGATTATCACCGGGTTGCACAACGGTCTGTTAACTTTTAATCCCAAATAAATTTCACTTTTGTTGCATCGGTAGTCCACACATGACCCTCTGTGGTGACTTCTGTAACATAAAGAAAACAATGATATTAAAACACCATTAAGTAGTGAACATGATTGACTTCCATAAGGTAGGTCTACTAAGCATTATGTTATAATTACAAGTAGTGCAGTCTATATACAGTGGTGCTTGCAAAATACATTGTAGTTCTTAATTTTCAATATGTTATAAATCACTCTCAAACAGGCTGTATCATTGCCACTTTTTTGAAGTTGTCTTTTGAAGGAAACTTCAAGCTTGGCTACAAAATCTTACAGAAGCTTGATTAAATTACACCGGAAGAGTAGCTCAAATTATGTTATAATCACATATAACATAGAAGAAACGCGTCTATAGTGAGGTCACGTTATATTGGCAGTAGAGTAATATAGAAGAACAACGTTGCCGATTCTCTGCCTTTTATAGCTGATACCAGTATATCTTATGTAACTGTTCATTCTTCTTTAGAACAATCAATTTATTGTACTCATCAAGTGAATTTACTTTTCAATAAATAATACACTTGCATAATTAGATTGAAAATTTTGTTAATAATTAACAATTATTGATCATATTTCAACATTGTAAAAAATCTGGCAAAAGGATAGCAACACCAATGTTAATCAAATACTGACTATCCTAGGAAAAATTAAAGGTTACAAATTTTCCTAAACATTTTATTCGTCTCACAGTTTTAGAGATTTCTCTATACTGTAAGTCTTCTATGTTTTTCTCTGTATCTTCTTTGGTATTGACGAAAAGACAGACTTCTTTCAATTGTGGAGTAGCTTGGTTTAAGTTTTCAAAATGCAATGGGTTTAAAGCTGCATATTATACACCAAAGTTTTCACAGATTCTTCTATAAAAAAGTTGTTAATTAGCTTTAAAAATTTGCTGTTCTCAAACAATGTAGAGCAACAAGAGCTGTCAAAATTTTCGCTAAGAAAGCATAGTCTGCATGGACTTGTAATGAAGGAAAATTTTGTTGGCAACTTTCTCAGTGTTTAGAATGTATGGAAAACAAAAATCATGTTAGATAGAGGGATATTCACAAGTTGAGGAAGCAATTTTGCTGTAATTTTAACATATTGCCATAATTTGTTGACAACTTTTAATGACAACTCTAATGTAAAAGCTCCAAGTTTTTAGCTTGGCATAAATTATCACAGTATCTACAAAAAATAGCAGCAGAATATGGTAAAATTATTTATACCAATGTGACTACTATCACTAATCGTTATTAGGCTACGGTATGTGATAGAAATTATATTATAAGAGGATTGCATGAAAGCGCCTTACCTGCTGCTAAACCAGCCATCTCGATGTGGCCATAGTTTTGTTTCAGATAGGACTGGAAGAAGTCCAAGCTGCCTGTAAAACAAAAATCATAAAGTTTCAGTACTTGAGCTATTAAATTTAAATTAAAATCAATCTTTATGAAATGCAGAGGACCTGCATAGCAAATAAAATTATTCTTATAGAAAGCAAGAGATAATTTTTATAATCTTTATAATGCATAGGCCTATTCCATAGAATAACAAACTTTTCAATGAAATGAAAATGAGTGAAGTTTATTAGGTTCAAGTTTATGTTTAGCCGATTAAGTATTCTGAAATTTGATAATGAAATTCTATTTATTTTTTAATAAATTATGTCATAAACAAAATACGAATAGGTATTGAGGTTAAACAGCTATGAAAATCTAAGAAGTAGCCAAAATCAAAAGTAAATATTTCAATGCTATTTAAATGGATCAATAACTTTCATGACCACACAGAATAATATTAACAAAATATTATATTATTTATTTTATTATTCACAATTTCCTTGATGAACACTAAAAAGCCTACTGTAACAGTTTTGGATACCGTAGATCACGTCATGAGCACAAATATATTTTAATATAATAGTTATACTAAACTAATAATATTGTCAAAAATGCAATTAATAAACTTACCAGCCAATAATGTGTGAATTTCCTCCTTTCCAATTATTTTATAAAATATGCCTTCAAAAACAAACTCATGTTTGTATTCGTAATAATCCTCCATATTTGCATTTAGTTGTGTTGTTTACTTGACTGCAGACCAGAGCAGACGACGCGAAACTTTCAACCAATAGGAGCGCTCCGATTCCGGGTGACTCGAGTTAGAACTTCGTAGCCCGTACTATTTGGTCGGGTCACGATTCCTGACCCGGGCTAGAAAAATCAAAGATGGCGACCGGGTGATGAACTGTCAAAAGCTCCCATGAAACGCGGGTCACCTAGCTCGAGTCACTCGAGTCATTGGAGCAGTGTATCCCTGAAGACGCTCATTGTAAACAATTTCTAAATATCAAATCTAAAATCATAACCTAGAACAATACTAAATCTCAATTGTCTGTTTTTGATTAGATAACATCAACTTATTCTTTTACATGTTCTGAATCATAAATGTAACCATAATTTTTATCAATACTTTATTTGTTCCGATTTGCGGCTACTGGCCTAATTTTTATTGTAATAATTTTTTCGAGTACTCAATGTACTCTGAATTTCTGTAACTGATACACAGTTATTCAATTGATTTGTTTTTTCGTTTTCTAATCCATTGACAAGTTTGAAACTGAGCCTTGTTGTTGCTCAATGTAAAATAATTCATTTTCAATTTTGAATTCACTAATTTGATTGACTGACTGTGTATTCAGTTTTCTTGTTTTGTTGCTCCCGCAACGGTGTATTTCGATGTCAGATATTTCTAGTGATGCTTTAAGCTACTTACTAGGCTTTACCGTTTAAGTCCCTTATCTTTCTTAAGAAGAAATCCCTGAATATAGTGTGACATTTCTACTTGAATCTGTAGTATTCCTTTTATATACCAATTTCATTATTTCTATCAGCAGTACCGCATTCAACCAGTCGGCTGCATACTATTGTAAGTTACCTTGACCGTACTGCACCAGTCGGTAGTATTTTTTACCTTTTCTCATATATCATTTTTATTAAGCCGTCGGTCCGTATTTGGGTAACGGCCGATCGGTCTACGGTTTATTGTCTGAATTTTTTCAATAGTAAATCATCTTTCTTATTCTATGTGTGACTTCTTGGAGAAACGATAAATAAGATAACACACCATTGTTTTTGGAAACATCTTATTTATTTGTTCTTACAAACTGTCCGCACACCAGAGCAAGAAACTTGAATTTACAACTCAAGTTTTATTCCTCAAAAGCCACAGGTTTAAATGATCAAATAGACTCTTCAAATAGATCGTATGCCTCAGAAACTGAACAAAATAGAACATTTCAAAGTAATATTGTGAATAATTCACGGGGTAGTGTCTATTTGTGGGCTGACGATAGTCTGGGGAGGAAAATGAGAGATCTGAGAGACTGCCGGTGGGCTACACATGTGAGGCATACGTTGCACCAGGAGCAACATTTGAAATAATTATTTCGAATGAAATGCTTTCTTGTAGTAGACGTCATAATCTGGGTGTAAACGATTGGGTAATAGTTATGGCGGGTACTAATAGTGTGTCTAACAGGTTCAAAAATAGCAATATTGAAAGTTACATTTGTAAGTTGAGTAATCTAGTAAACTTATATGGGAATTGTAGTTTGATACTGTCAACTGTAGGTATACTGCCATAGGTATGATTTAAGTTTCAATTCGGTTGAGAATGGAATAATTGATTCAATTAACAATGAAATTCGTTCATTGTGCAATAAAAATAATATCCATCTAATAGATACATGGTATCTTGATCCTTCCAACTATACTAAACATGGACTGCATATCCATAAAAAAGGAAAACGGAATTCGAGCAAAAAATAGCTGCATTAATTGGAGAGTGTGACAGAGTAAAACCAAACATGAATAACTTTGTTGTCCCTGCAAGTATTAATTTATTGTGCACTTAGTCGTGAAAAGCATTCTACAGGAAAATCTATTGACAGACAGAGCAATATGCAATCTTCTCTGATAATTGATGAAACTTTAGGATCTGCTAACGATTCTAGTAACTTTGACAACCCTCCTGCTGCTCTAAATTCGACTTTAGTGGAGCATTAAATTAGTAGCACATGACAAAGATGCTTCAAGCATATTTGCTGTAGATTTACAATTAAGGAATTCTACTCAAACGAATATTATTAACAGAGGGTCTGATATTGTTATGATTTCAAATTCTGTAACTAATAGTTCTTTATAACTAGGTATGCTAATTATAACAACGACATAGTTAATTGTTTTTCCTGGAATGTACAGGGTATTTGTAATAAATTTGACTATTTGTCTCTAATTTGTACTAATTACAATATAAAAATTCTTATGATATCCGAGCATTGGATTAATAATTCTGAATTGGATTTTACATATGGATTTAAAACTGCCTCTGTTTTTTTTTTGTAGATCAGATCGTACAAGGGGTGGGGCAGCAATTTTTGTTCATGATCAACTTGATCATATTAAGAGACATGCCAATTGAAATGGTATGCGAAGTTGCCGCAATTGAACTTGTAAAAAATAAAATCATAATTTTGTCAGTTTATAGACCCTATAATAGAAGTGTGAGTTATTTTAATGTTTTTTTAACGTGCTTTTATAATGTATTACCTAATTGTTGTGTTTAGAAATGGTTACAATCTGGTGATTGGCTGTGATTTTAATGTAAATTTGATATGTCACGATTGTTTTAAAAATGACTTACTGAACTTGTTTGAATGCTTTGGTTTGAGTGTTACAATAAGAGATATTACGAGACCTGGTCTTGATGGAGTTTCAAATGGATCGTGTATAGATAACGTTTCAACTGATATTCATAATAGTCTATGGTCATCTGAAATCATTCACACTCTTTTTTCTGATCATGATGAAATTCTGTTAAGGCTTAATTTAAATAATAAGAATGTTAAAAATACTGAAAATAATAAGTTTAGATTAATCAATGATGATAATGCTAGAATATTTGTCAGTTATCTGAATTCCATTAATTGGCTTGAGGTCTACTTCATACTAAATTATAATGATAGAAACAATAAATTTTTCGATCTTTTCATAAGAGCTGTAAATGGTTCTTTTCAATTGAAATCTGTAAAATCTAATAATTGCAAACTAAACAGTGAGCGGTATGATAATAGTCTTTAATCATTGAAGGTCAAATGCGATGGCCTTTATCATTAATTTGTATAACACCTTCAGAACACCTGAGTTGCTCTCCCTCTATAAAGAATCTAGAAAATTTTACAGGCTTGAAATAAAGAAGACAAGAATTTTGTATCATAATACAATTATAAGTAGTTCTATTAATAAGAGTAGGGCTATATGAAGAATTGTAAATAGTTTCACAAAAAATAAATGTAGGTAGTAATAGAACTCAAGTTGATAATATAACCTCTGAGGACTTAAACAATTTCTTTGTTGAACATATTTCGCAGTTGAGCCAAGGTATACCTGTTAGTGTTGAAAATACAGCTTTTTATTATAGTAAGTTGACACGACCAAGTGTGAATTTCTCTTTTAAGCCAATGACTGTTGAAAAAGTTTTCCATACAATTTCAGGTTTAAGTAATAATAGTAGGTACTGTAAGTGTATGGATACAGTATTTATGGACTTAATACTTCGATTCTGAAAATAGCAGCTGATAAAATAAGTGAGGTACTGGCTTTTTTATTTAATAATTGTATTATTGCTGGTTGTATGTTTCATGAAAAGTTGAAAAATGTAAAAATTTTGCCTATACATAAAAAGGGTTCTAGAAAGGAGAAAAGTAACTTCAGACCAATTGCTATTGTACCTGTTATCTCCAAGGTTTTTGAGACATTGATTCATGAACAGATGTCATCTTATTTTGAGTCCAACAATATTCACCCAGGAGTAATTTGTTTCAGGGCTGGTAGAAGCACAAATGATCCTATTGTTGGTGTTGTTAGTGGGGTTATAAGCAACATGGAGTCGGGTGATTCTGTGGTGATACGATTTTTCAAGAGCTTTCGACACTGTTCAACACCATATTTTGGGAGATAAACTGGGTTTCTATGGCTTTACAACAGGCGCAGTGCGACTTGTTTTATCATATTCAGGAATCAGTTTGTATACAATGTAATATTATATTTTTTCTCGATTGGAATCGAATCTTCAATTCGAGATCTATAAAACTTTATAGTAAATATCAGAGTAATCGATTACGGACAACTTTTTGACTGAGAATTTATCGTAAATGATTGTGTTGCATGTTCAATGGTATCACTGAAAAAACAAACTCTGTAAACAGAGTTAACAAAATTAACAGATAATATAGAGATGATATATAAAATTTAAAATAACAGTTTCAAAATAAAGTTTTATTGAGAACAAATATAAGATGTGAATTCTAAACTTGTAATTTATAAATTTTGGTGACGTGTCCATGACGTAGACAATGATTTTGAGATTTGGTTTTTTTTTTTTTGACGACGAGGCTTTCTTCTCTCTGAAAAATATGGCTGGCTATGTGTGTTGTAATTTGGTGCTCTTTGAATATTTTTCTGTTTAAGTGAATTTATTAATGTTTTAAATTGAGTTTTTAACAGTTTATAGTGTTCTATTTTGTCTATAATTTGTTTATTGTGTATACAAGCCTATAGCCATTGTTTTTCAACTATATAAACTGGATAAGTATTTAGCTTGTAATGACTTTAGATGCTTAAACGTGTAAGATATTGTTCTTTGTGTATTTGTGTAGTATATTGCCAAAATTCTTCTGAAGATTATAAGTTCATTTGCTCTGAAAACTGGATTTCTCATTCATAGGCGATAGATCCATTCATAGTTTACCAAGAATCTATTACGTTGGAGCCGATAACCTTCCTTAGGTTAATAGGTGAAAATTTGCTATCCAACCGATTTAGGAGAAATTGGTAGCACGGCAACAAGGATGGGGTTTTATCAAATGGCCGATTGGTATAGTTTGGCGTGCCTCAGGGCTCTATTTTAGGTCCTATTCTCTTCAATATCTATATAAATGATTTGCCGATTAATATTGATGGAACCAGTCTGGATGGTTACCTGTTTGCTGATGACTTTGGCTTGAAAATTAATTGCCCATCCGAGTTTGATCTTGAAAGAGAACGAAACCATAGTTATTTTATTCTAAAGGACTGGTGTGCAGCGAATAATCTGTCTCTTAATGATGACAAAACCTCTGATATAATTTTTAATTTCAGAAAGCATGATGCTTTACCACTCAAGTTTCAAGGTGTTATGATTGATTCATGTCTGTTATGGGAGGCGCACATTGATTTTTTGTCTTAAACTCTCTAAAGCCATGTATATGCTTCGCAGACTATGTGTAACTGTTGATAGACCTGTGCTGATGAATATCTATTACGCACACATTCAGAGTCTCCTATCGTATGGAATTATGCTTTGGGCTAATAGTGTTAAAGCCAATTCAGTCTTTGTCCTTCAGAAAAAGGCTATCAGAATCATGTGTAATTTGCCTTTCAATGCTCATTGTAGACCACATTTCATAGAACTTGGATTGCTGACACTGCCATCACTGTATGTTTTTAATATTTTATGTTATGTACAAAAAAATTGGATAAATATGATACAAACCAACACCATAATTTAAATACACGAAATAGACATAGATTTAAAATTTCGCAATATAGCCATTCCAAATCTCAGAGAAACTGGCACTTTATGCCATTAAAATTATAACTCCACACCAGACAAATTAAAGTTACTAGTATTCACTCAATTTAAAAATAAGATTAAATATGCATTAGTTAATGAATGTTTGTACACAGTAAATGATTTCTTTTCTATAAACTGGGTACCATTCTCTTATGATATAATGAGTGATCTATGTTTTGAGATCTATGGTTTGTATACGTGTGATCTATGTTTTACATGACTTTTAATTTTTTTGTATTTTTAAGACTGACTTATGAATGATAGTGATTTAAAAAGGATGAATTTGAACAAAGACAATGTATTTTTTGTAAATATTGAATGACTGATAAAATTCTATTCTATTTTATTAGCTCTCGTGGAATTTAACAATCATTAATGACAAACAACAGGAATGCGACCTCGATTCTTTAAGTTTTTAAAATTTATCACGATTTTGTGCAACTTGGCCTTAGTCTCTTACAATGATACAAGGGACAATAAAAATAAGAAAACCACTTCTAGACTAATGGAAAAATCGATAATTTTATATTTCCATCTAATCATATTGTAACTGATTATTTAAATATATAAAATAAATATAAAGTAATATATTAAAATATACGCTATTCAAATTTATAGATAATGAGTTGCTCTATTCATTCACGGTTACTGCTATGAGTGCATTCAAGTGTCTATCCTTGAGCCTTAGACTAAAGACACCAGATTTTGGACATCAATGATGTCCGAGTCATTTCACTTATTGCACGGCATTAAACGTGAATGCTATTAAACTCTTCAAGGTCCATAGAAAGAACTCTGTATTTCTACAGACCTGGCACTCCTACACCACAGGTGTCGCAGCCTGCTGATCTAATTTAATACGAACCACAATGATATTTTATTACAAAGTTTAATAAAATAATCAGAAATCGATAATAGTTCAATTAAATTTTTTGAGAGATAATGACAGCCGCTTGATCTAGAAGCCCATGTAATCGTGACTGGCCTCAAATCAGCAAGTTCAAAACACCGTTGTACAACCAATTCCTTAATAAGAGGGTGATTGCGAGGATGCAATCAAAAGAATCCCTGATTCTTTAAAATATTCCTTACAGGAATCCCTGATTCTTCAAAATATTCCTTACAGGAATCCCTGTAATGTGTATCACTTTTAATGAAATGTGCTACGACGTCAACATCTTCTGGTTTGCCGTGTCTACCGTGAATGACAATCTCGATTTTTTCCGGATCGAGAACCAGATACACTTTATCCTTCTCGCTGATATGTTCATCGGCTATCGGTGCATCTCCCTGGCTGATTTCTTGCGAAGAGGTGACCTCTTCCTGGTCTGGCTGACATTAACATGTTGGACCCATGTTTTATCGCAAACTCAAGAATTTGACAACGAATATCATTGGTTGCCGTTTCAAAGCTCAATCAGTAATGATCTAATGAAAACCTGAAATGTGTTTTTCAAGAGTACGGATTGAGCTACCTAGTTCATTTTCACTGTTTGTCTGAATTAGAAGAGGTTCTCTCTAACTTGCACATTATTATAAGTCATATTAATAAACAAAATAAATGATAAAGAACCTCAAAGTCGGCCTTAACATCTTTAAAAGTATTATAATAAATTATGCAGATTTTTCGAAATATCTCATTTGAAAATATAAACTTGGGACCGGTTGCAAATTTAATTTTACATAAGAATTACTGATGAAGAACATATTATTTGAGCCATCAAGAATATTAGTCATGGTTATTGAGATATTACAAGAATTTCTGGGATATTTCATGAATTTATTTTACTGGATTGTGCACATTGAAAAATCGCTCGATCTCAATATCCATTGAAGATTTGAACTCGAGACTGGTTGCATTATTTTTACATAAAGTGTTGGCAATTTTAGAACATAGGTATTGGAGCTACCAAAAAATTATTTAGTCAATGGTCATTGAGATATTAATTAGTTCTGAAATATCTAAAATTGGAATAGTTTCTGGGATATTCCATGAAATTTACGGTACTGAATTGTGCAAATAAGTACTGGTTGCTAGCTTCTGGTGAAGGGGCAGAAAATCTAGCTAATAATAACTGGAGACAATGTGTTGGTGCGGCCTGTCATCAACTTCAAATTCAAGTTGACTTAATTGATCAAGTTAAACAATCATGAATACAAATATGAAGTTTCAGTTGATTCGAAGTAGCACTTGCATAATTCCAAAATTAGCAGCTGGAAGATTTTTGATCTTTATGTGTTTTCATATGTACTTTCAAAGCACTTGAACGAGTACTTTTGTAGTCACAAAATGTGCAGCTGTACGGTTTTTCGCCTGTATGTATTCTGCGATGTCTCTTCAAATCAGATGAATGAGTAAATTTATGGTTACAAAATTCGCAGACGAAAGCTTTTTCACCTGTATGTGTTTTGATGTGCATTTTCAAATGACTTGACGTGGCAAATTTATGGTCACAAGAGTTGCAGCTGAATGGTGTTTCTCCTGTATGAATTCTGAGATGTGCATTCAAATTACCAGAGTTGACACTTTTATAGTCACAGAACTTGCATGTAAAAGGTTTTTCCCCCGTGTGTGTTCTAATATGTCTTTTCAAATCATTTGATTGATTGCATTGATACTCACAAAATTCGCAGCTGAAAGGTGTTTCTCCTGTGTGTGTTCTAATATGGGTTTTTAAATAACTTGACCGAGTACATTTATAGTCACAAAAGTTGCAGCTGTACGGTTTTTCACCAGTATGTATTCTACGATGTCTTTTCAAATCAATTGAATGAGTGAATCTATGATTACAAAATTCGCAGCAGAAAGCTTTTTCGCCTGTATGTGTTCTGATATGCACTTTTAAATCACTTGAACCAGCACATCTATAGTCACAAAACCTACAGCTGAAAGGTTTTTCTCCTGTGTGTGTTCTGATATGTTCTTTCAAATGACTTGATGTAGCAGTTTTGAAGTCACAGTACCGGTAATCGCAGATGAACGGTTTTTCTCCTGTATGTGTTCTGATATGTTTTTTCATATCACCTGATCTAGCACATTTATATTCACAAAATTTGCAACTGAAATGCTTTTCTCGAGTGTGATTCTTGATATGTCTTTCAAGATTTGAAAACCAGGGATTGTTATAGCTACAATAAGGACAGGTGTAGAGCTTTTCCCCAGCCGCAGGTGGCTCCAGCAAATGTGCATTCAGTGCACCTACTTGTGTTGCATTTGCATTTGCAGGGCCCAATGTGCTGCAGGTAGATGATGGCCACTTCTCATCCGGTTCGCAATTCACTGAACATTCTTCAGTCTGTTTCTCAACTGCAAACACCAAAAATCAGGAATGATGAGAACAGAATTGGGAGGTGAGTTCCGATAAACCAATATGAAGAATGAAAAAGAATTACATGATATTTTGCCATGAAATAATTAATAGCATACAGTAGGGACTAAGTAGTAATGGGATGAATATCAGAGGTAATTGAAGAGAAAGTGCAAAGTTTTTGAGTTCGTAACAAGTTTTGAAGTCAAACAGAAGTGATCTGTGGTCTAGTCTGGGTTCATAGAATTGGCTAACTTGCAACTCAACTCGTTGACTCCATTTTAAACTGCCGTATGAATCAAAACTGCTCTGATCGGTGTAGTATTGATTGATATGGCAGTTTAACATGGAGTCAGCGAGTTCCAAGTTAGCCAATTCTATCAACCCTCTATTATGGATGAAGTGCTTGCGTACGGTAACAGCCTTAAAACGTATTTAACCAGGTAATCCCCGAGTAAAACTGTCGATGTAAAAAGTAAACTGTCAATCCCGGCCAAAGTATAACGACATTTGTGAGGCCCACTGACGGCTTAAATGAGATATTTAGGCCAGGTGTGACTGTGACCTTCCCGCAAGGACTGATCCCCACCAACAAAACGCCATACGCCTACGAATTTACTTTATTTATTCAAGTTAAACAATTTCAGATTAAAATACTATGCCATTTCCTTCCCGCAAGGACTCCCCACCAACAAAAAGCCATAAGAATTTATCTAACTTACTCAAGTCAAACATTTTCAAATTGAAATACTATGCCATTTTACGGTAATACAGGGTGATTCTTAATTATGGTAAAATAATTTAATACGTGATAGTAGAGGTAAAAATAATAAAAAAAGTTCTTATAAACTTAAATCCATAAACGCTTCATTAGCGAGCTATACACAGTGAAAGATTTCACCCGGAATTCAGTTCCTCTGGTAAAATACGCCGATGCTGAATTGTTTGGGGACTGGTTTTTGAAAAACTTATGCTGGATTCATATGGAAAAATATCTGAAAAATTGAATAAAACTAGTCTGGAAGATGTAGTGTGAGTAGTTTTTAAGAAAAAAGTTGAAATATGCAAAACATCTAAGTAGAAAAACACAGACTTCTAAGTTTGATGCCCAATAACTTTCTTTAATGACCAGTAAACAAAAAAATTTTGCAATAAAAATTGTAGAAAATTTAACTCTGAAAAGAATTATGTAAGCTGTGTTAACTGAATTTGAAAAAAGTTGAATAAAATGTATTCTTATGTAGCACATTACACCACAAAAGTTTGCTGTTTTATGAGGAGAGAACTAATAACTCATAGGTTGTAGCTGGATTCAAATAAAACATAGATTTAAATAACAGCTGATTTATTTTGTTTACAATAAGAAAATATTCAAAAGAAATTATCAGCTGAAAGTTATTTTCAGAAATATTTTAGCTCACTGTTGAACAAAACAACAAACTGTAAGTAGGCCTACTGTAACCGTGCTGTGTTTTTTGTTTAGGCTAATCTATTAACCAGTTATTTGTAAGCATTTCACTTTTCTTTTGTGTTAAGTGTTAACTTTTTGAAAAATGGCAGGTAATTTTAGACATTATTCATACTCCGAGTTAGCTGACATGCATTTAATGTATGGAATGGGACACTGTAATAGTACTGAAGCAAGAGGTTTGTATCAAGAGAGCTTTCCTAACCGAGTATGTCCAAGTTCAAGGTTTTTTGCCACTATTCATCAACGTCTGTCTGAAACAGGTTCTTTGATATCCAAAGAGCACATTCATGCAGGCAGACCCCGATCTACTATGACTGTTGAGTTAGAAGAACAAGTTCTTAATGAAATTTATGAACATTCAGAGAAGAGCACGAGAGAATTGTCAGTGCAGTTTAATGTCAATCAATCTATTATTTAGAGGATACTAAAAAAGCAACAATTACATCCATACCAACTCCAGAAAATTCATACTCTATTGCCACGAAAAAAGACAAGACATTTTAAAGTTACAGAAAAGATTAGAGACCTAAGACAGAGGCTACTTGATGCCAACACCTTATACCAGATGACCGGAACCCACGAACACAAGATCAAATACTCACAGTCAAAGGAAATATATGATAGGGAAGTCAAAGCAGAAAAAAAGAGATACATAACAGACAGAATAAAGCAGTCAACAAATCAAACTAAAGAAACATGGAGGGTAATAAATGAGGAACGAAAAATGAAGAAGAGCACAGGAAATGACGTACTGAGTTTGGTAATGGGTAACAAACTAGAAACAGACCCTCACACCCTAGTGGAATATTTCAATAACTACTTCGTAAATGTTGGCCAAACCAATACTCAAGTGCAAATTCCACCAAATTCTTATCTTGCCACAAACCAGGAAAACGAGGCCCTACTGGAAAGGTTCGAGAGCATATCAAAAAGAGATCTGATTGAAATTTTCCTAATGACCAAGCATAAACACTCGGCGGGAATAGATGGAATCCCGGGAAAACTGCTCTACCACTGTCGTGACGAAATTTATCACCCGATTCTACAAATAGTAAACTCCTCTATTGCAGAAGCAACAGTACCAGAATACATGAAAATATCACTTGTCTATCCAAAGTATAAAAAAAATGATAAAACAAATATAGAAAACTTCCGACCAATAGCAACACTCCCTACTTCATCAAAATACCTGGAAAAAGCAATATACCTGCAAATTCTGAACTACCTGAAGCAAAACAACAAACTACATCTTCACCAACATGGATTCCGAAACGATAAGACAATAGATACAGCCTTAGCAGACCTCTTATGTTTTGTCACACAAAACTGGGAACAAAAGAAAAAGGTATCCGCAATCTTTCTAGATCTAAAAAAGGCCTTCGACAGTCTAGACTGGAGCATTCTAAAAACAGAAATTTACAAAATAGGAATACGTGGCCAAGCGGGGAAGTGGTTGGAGGACTACCTAACAGACAGATACCAGTGCGTGGAGCTTAGATACAAGGACAAAGGCAAAACCATGACCGCCAGATCTCTAGCCCAACCTATGAAAAACGGAGTACCGCAGGGATCTGTGCTGGGACCATTATTATTTCTTATTTACATAAACGGTTTGCCCAAACAACTACCAATGTTTTCTAAATGTATTCTATTAGCCGACGACACAACTTTAATCATAAATGGAAAAGACCAGGACGAATTACAATTAAATTATAATACGACCATAGCTTCAACAAAAACAGCCCTGACAAACTTAAAACTCACTATAAACACATCCAAAAGTACAGTAATAAATTTCAATACAAGATCAGCAACCGAAAACCAACTAGATACTGATGAAGAGGTGACAGATACAGCACGATTCTTGGGAATTACACTTGATGCACACCTAACATGGGATAAACACATTGAAAAGTTGGTAGGTAAACTATCCTCAGCCCTCTATGCCATCAAACGTATAAAGGCAATAGCAGACAAAAAAACTGCTCTGATGGCTTACTACTCGCTATTTGCATCACACATGGGCTATGGAATCATAGGAGATCATCTACTTCTGTTTGAGCTTCCTCCCAAGCTTAATGGCATTATCTACTTAAAACTTTTTGAGAGAGGAGCTATTTATCTTACTTTTAGATGTACCTCTCCAGTTGTAAACCAAAACATTTGGTTTATGCATGATGGAGCTCCAGCACACTTCAGTGTTGCTGTTTGTGAACACCTGAATCACAGCTTTCCAAATCAATGGATAGGCCGAGATGGGCCAGTACCATGGCCAGCCAGGTCATCAGACTTAAATCCTTTGGATTTTTATCTTTCGGGACACTTGGAAACCTTTATATTCAATACTCCGATTGATATCAATGAAGAACTCCGATTAAGGATTTTGAATGGAATAGAAATGATAAAGCAGACTCCTGGAATATTTCAGCGGGTCCGACAATCGATGAGAAGACGTCTGAACATATGCATTCAGAACAACGGAGGTCACTTTGAGCATCATCTTTAGTTTTATGGTATAAGTTTAATGTCATTTAGATATGTTACTTTCATATATGAATAAAAATTTTCATAAATAACCGAATATTTTATTTGCAATCAGCTACAACCTATGAGTTATTAGTTTTCTCCTCATAAAACAGCATATTTTTGTGGTGTGATGTGATACATAACAATACATTTTATTCAACTTTTATTTAAATTTAGTATACACAGCTTACATAATTCTTTTCAGAGTTAAATTCTCTACAATTTTTATTGCAAAAATTTTTTGTTTACTGGTCATTAAAGAAAGTTATTGGGCATCAAACGTAGAAGACTGTGTTTTTCTACTTAGATTTTTTGCATATTTCAACTTTTTTCTCAAAAACTACTCGCACTACAGCTTCCAGACTAGTTTTATTCAATTTTTCAGATATTTTTCCATATGAATCCAGAATAAGTTTTTCAAAAACCAGTCCCTAAACAATTCAGCATCAGTGTATTTTACCAGAGGAACTGAATTCCGGGCGAAATCTTTCACTCTGTATAGCTCGCTAATAAAGCGTTTATGGATTTAAGTTTATAAGAACTTTTTTTATTATTTTTACCTCTACTATCACGTATTAAATTATTTTACCATAATTAAGAATCATCCTGTATGTTGAGTTTATATTGATAAGATAAACAGAAAACTGTGATTGGAATAATAATTCAAATTGGTCAATTAGACCTACGTTACTGTAAACTATAATATAATATAGAAGTTCTGTGAACAGTAGACCTTACCCAGTTATAATATATCCTCTTTAATGACCGAGCGTATAATTATAGTGAGGTCTACGTTTTAGTCTGTATGTTGCCTATCCCTCAAATGCGAAAGTTCAAAAAGCCCTACTACCTTACATACTAGGATTGTCACGCAATTCAAAAATAAAAATTACTGCCCAATCTCATGAAGTTCTATTAATGCGTTTAGCATATGAGAATGCGTGACATACGGTACCTACATACATGCAAAAAAGACAAAAGCAAATCCGTAGTCCTTACTACGCTCGGTCAGTCATTAATAAAAATAAGCATAAAGCAGGTCATTCACTATCCGATTTGTAGTTCAAGTTGAGTCCCAACATTCAATGTTGGAATCGACGTCAACCCGTGAATGGGGCTGTTGGACGAGTTTGATTAACTAGAAGCAAGCCATTCACTATCCGACTGGAGGTCCAACATTGTTGCACCACTAGTTGGATATTTCACCACTCAAGCTCCGACTGGTTATCCAACTTCAGTCTTCAGTCGTAGTCCATCTTCATTCCTCGTTCTAGTTTTGTTTCAATAATCCGCCGTTATTTTATACAGTCATGTATTAGGTTATGTGAGTTTGTTTTTGAAATTTTATTACCACATAATTTTATATTTTTCCCAATAAAAATTGACCGATCGCTTTTGTTTTCCGAGGAAAATGTTTCGTATAGAAGATGTAGCTCGTTTTAAGACCTTTGTAATGATGCATCATAACTTTTTCAAGTGCCGTTTGCACAGTGCTAGTTTAAACTGAATTTCATCTTAAACTGGATTAAATCTATATTAAGTATCATTTGTTATAATGTAATTCATTTTGAGTTTTAGGCTGGTCACACACCGATTAGTCAAGACAAGACTAGTCACGTTTAGTCACTGTAACATATTAAATCTGGGTAGATAAAAAGCCCTAACAGAAATAGTAATAGGTCTAAAAATAAAATAATTGGCTAATATCGCCAAGCAGATAATAACTAAGATTAGATAGCATCAGCTTGTTCTGGCTAAATGGTACAAGAACCTAAAAAGGATTTGAAGGAAGTTTATTGCTCATAAATAGATTATTATATAAAATATTTGAAGATTGAGGTTATGTACATGTATTCACGGATCGGTGACCTAGAGATCGATCAAACCGAGGAACGTAGAATCTGACCAAAACTCCTTGGCAGAGCTTTATTGCAATCGGATGGTGTGCAATGTGAAAAAACACCTGTCCACGTGGCTAATTATTAGGTAGCATGGAATTAATATTAATGTATAGAATATTAACTAGCATGCAAAGAGCATAAATAAAAAACCAAATAAAAATAATTTAATGTATTCAGGAAATAAGAGTTACCAGGCGCATGAATACTGAATAAAATTTGCATGCACCAATAGTAAAACGGCAGTTAATAGGCGGCAACTGTAGGCCAATTCAAAAATATTTATATATATTTATATAAATGTACTAGATTTTGTGTTAAAATTTGTGTAATCTATGTTATCGATATGGCTCGAATGCAAAGAAATTATTAATCATATAATCTAAGCAATATTTTGGTATTTTTGTAAGATCTATTTGAACTTAATGGCGGAGGATTAAGATATTTAAATTTTATACTCATTTGAGTAAAACTACCACCAACTGGTGTTTTCGGAAGAACTGGTGCTTTTTTCTGTTCCCAATGTAATCCATCTCAGAAGCCCTTGATGATAGAGAATTGAATTTGGTCTCAAATTGTGGACCAGGATTCTTCCTTTCACGTGTATTAAATTAAATTTAGAATAAAATAGTTTTAAAATTAGTTAGGTGAGTTCAAAGAAGCCAAAAATTTCAAAAAAATTATCCTCACTCCAGAGTTTGAGCCATTTTTCAATCAAACAGGACGAATACAAATTTGAGACTAGGGATCATAGAGGATAAAATTCCCTACAATTCTATACCAATTTTTTCTTGCATTAATCTCTAGTTAGTGGGTAATAATTAACAGAAAAATAATTTAAAAATTGGGAAATCAAAATTTATTTCTTTTTAATTGTGTAATTTTTTGATTCTTGATGAAATCTACTGGAGCTAGAGGAGTATAACTTTCTCTACAGACTGGCTTTATTCAACATTTTTTACCCTGAATACTTTCAAAATGGAATCCATTGAAGAAAAATTGGGCATCATCAAACATAACAATTTTCCAATACTGGGACTCTTCAATGCCGATTAGCGTATGTCATGCTGATTGAATTCTATTTTTGTAAAATATCCATAATAAAAATGTTGAAGTGACACATAACCTAGCTACATTTAGACTGTTGTATAAATTAGAATTGGAACCGTTTTGGGCGTAAGCCTGTCGTACTTTTCTGTAAGTTGTGTATTTTGAATGATCAAAATAAATATATTGAGTACTTTACTGGAGGAAGGTCCGTACTACATAAAATTAAAATAATTATTGCAAATGCCTATCCAGGAAAAGTGCCACTGTTGGGTAATTTAAAATTAGCCTGGAGTGCATCCTTCTAACTATCTACACCTTTTAAGTTTATAAAGTTTTTGAAAAGATTTCCGTAATTTAATTGCATTATTTCATGTATTAGTTCATTATTAATTCATTACTTGATTTATAATAATCAGGTCAATTTTCATACATCACTACAGCTGTGCTCTACCAATACCTACTATTACTTAGTACATTACGATGTAATAGCAGGTATTGGCTCTACCATGTGAATTAATGAATAATTATGAATAACAATTGATGATAATGATTATGATAATAAATAATTTATTTCTCTCACATGTTTTTTATTCATAATAATTATTCAGTAACATTTGAAAGTATAATCAAGTAAAAAAAAAATATATATATAATCAATAAAAATAAAGTAGCTGTAACTGTATATATATTTTTTTACTTGATTATACTTTCAAATGTTACTGAATAAGTATGATGAATAAAAAACATGTGAGAGAAATAAATTATTTATTATCATAATCATTATCATCAATTGTTATTCATAATTCATTAATTCACATGGTAGAGCCAATACCTAATATTACTTAGTATATTACGATGTAATAGCAGGTATTGGCTCTACCATGTGAATTAATGAATTATGAATAACAATTGATGATGATGATTATGATAATAAATAATTTATTTCTCTCACATGTTTTTTATTCATCATACTTATTCAGTAACATTTGAAAGTATATCAAGTAAAAAAATAATATATACACTTGAATGGGGCATTTTATCTAATAATTTATATAACAATTAATTCTCTCAGTGTTTGAAAATATGCGTTAGCAGTCTTGAATGGAAATGGGATGGAATGGATGGCTCATGGAATTGGAAAAGCGTGAATGAGGTAGTTAGTGATTCGGCCGTGAAGCTCGTGTGTGGTTTGGTGTACGGTTAAGAGCATTACGGAGGAATCTAGATGAAGCCACAGATCTTGAGTGACTTGGTGATGGTCTCGAGGCTGAGGGTGATAACAAAACAGTAGAATGTTCAGTGAGACGTCCCATTTTAGCCCAAAAAACTGCTTCCGAAATAACCTTTTGAGCGATCGCTTGCTGATGAAAATTCCCCACTGCACGGAGATCCCCAAGCACTGATAAACAAAACGACTCCAAATTGTCGGCGGGTGCTACAGCTGGTACTCTTGCAATGT
>NW_024091381.1:0-19340 GCF_014356525.2 Nilaparvata lugens | reverse complement strand
AGCCATCCTGCGTTCTCATCTCTGTTCTGGGTGGAATGGGTGAAACATCGTCTACAAATGATAATTTTACTTTTATGTTTTGTGAGTGGGATCCCACAAGTCTTCAAAATTTTTAATGTAGCAGTAGGGGCTATTTAATTTATGGGTACATATTGTGGTGTACGCACCTAAGAATTGCAGGTGCTCCGCCTTATCCATGTAAATTTTTATTTTCAATTTCTAATTTCTGAGCGAGCCGAAGGTGAGCAAAGCTCTTATACATGAAATTGTTATTATTTGTTGGGATACTCCTCCTAGACCGTTCGACCAATGGCCATGAATTTTTGCAGAGATCTTAAGTTCGACACGGTGACTGCTACTAGCAATAATATTCTTTATCCGACTTCAGGACTTCTTATTGATTTTTAATAAATTCAGGAAGGTTATTGTGTTATCTTTATTTGAAAAAGTATGAAACATTTTGTCCAATATCCTTTTTCCACTGAACTTCGAGGTCAACATTTGAAGTCCAAGACTTAAAAACCAGAAAATCCTTTAAGCCACGTTTACACCAAGTTGTTAACAAAATGCTAATAACTCAATCCTATAGATTCTATTAGATTGAACGGACTTGACAAACTCATATGATCATCATGTGTAACTATGATAGTTATGTTCAATCTGATGAAATCTATAAGGATTAAGTTATCAAGATATTGTTAATAACTTTGGTGTAAACGCAGCTTAAGAGCATTTAATTTATTATAGGAATTCTAAATAATATTCATGCCAGATTTCAGCATTTTGAAAAATTGCCATGTTCCATGCAATAGAAAAGACTTCTTGGTGAAAAAATCTTGTGAAGAATTATGCTGCTCAATTGATGATTAAATTATTATTTTTGAGCTCTACCAACTCTTTCTTCTTTCAACTGTTTCTTATTTCTTTGTATAAAATATTTTCATACCCCTTCACTAACTTACCTGAATCTAACTAAAATACTGTTCTCTTCTAATCTTATTAGTTATACTGAATCGTTGAGAATATTTAATTAAGTTCGTTATTATTTTCTTCTGTTTTCCTTTTTAATTGTAAAACTATAATTATTATATAACTACACGGACACGGACACGTAAGGACAGGACATAATTCACTCTGATGGACAGTATTACAAGAGTTTTGAACTGCGCGAGGTCTACTGTCATTGAACTACTAGTCAGCTGATCAATTTCAAAATAATAATCCACAATGTGGTAGGTTAAATCCAAATTCATATCACATATGGATTTCAATCATAGTCCTAACCGAGGTTTTTTGTGATAGTGTTTATTACAATAAGGCTTTGAGCCAAGTTTGCTCAAACCTCTGTTCACACGACACCAACTTAACACAAACCTTTATTATAACTAAACCATATATAAATATTCTATATGAAGTCTTGAAGTGTTTATAAACTTGAGATGAATAGTAACTCAAGCCTCCTCCTCCTCCTCCTACTCCTTCTCCTCCTTGACCTCCTCCATCACCTCCTCAACCCTCCACCTACTCCTCCTCCTCCTCCCCCAACTACTCCTCCTTCACCTCCTCATCAACCCCTCCTTCTCCCCCCCCTACTCCTCCCCACCATTCTCTTCCTCCTCCTCACCCTACTCTTCCTCCTCCTCCAACTATTCCCCCTCCTCCTCACTCCTCCTCACCCTCTTCTACCTTCTCCTTCGCCTCCTCCTCCTCCTCCTCGCCCACCTACTCCTCCTGCATTACAGATCTGACTCGACTAAAGTTATAAAAATTATAATGTACAGCAGACAGCATTGGAAATATTCAAGAATAGATTGAGAGTCATAAGAAAATATGATTGGACTAATGTGATAGTGCTTTACTATTTAATTTATAAAATCTATCACTTTTCTTCCATCCATGCCAACCAGATACTTGGAATTGGTAGATTGTCAGTCACAATGTTCCAGAAATAGGACGATTGAACAGTATGCTACAGCCAGCACACTCTATATGCAAGAATAATAACTAATAGAGACACTCAAACCACCACACATTAGCCAGCTGTTACTTAGTAGCAACATGTTGGAATGAATAATTTTTTCTCTTATTTGTAATACTTACATGATGTCATAATATTTTTTTTAGGATTATAAAATATATGAATTGTATAGGAAAAATATATTTGTGTAGTTTTTCCTTGTTTTCTGTATGAAAATGGTTGACAAAGTATCGTGCTACATATGGGACATTGTGACTGGTGGCGCCAACAGAAACTTCCAGCACATGCTACAGTGAGGTTATGTTTCACAATAAAATTGACTTTTTGTTTTGGTCCGTGAACATCTATAAGTAATTCAAACAGTAATTTATTCAAAAAACCCGTGTTTTTATGGTGAATTAGTTCAAAGAATGTCTAATCTAATGGACAATGAAAGTGCTGCTGTGCGGAAAGATAGGGAGAAATTGAGTGCAAATGAAATATTAGATATTCTGGAACGAGGTGATCTCTCTGAAATAGAAGATTTATGTGATGATGAGACTGAAACTTTTGTGAATAATGGTGAGTATTATTTATCAATTCATTGAATTTAATATTAATCCTAATCAATTTCTCAAATTCAATATTTTTGCATGCATTGGTTCATAAATAATCTGTTCTCAAAAATTATTGTAATCTGGTAATGTAGGCTATCCTTCACAGATATGATATATTATAGTCTATTCTACATAGAAAATGAACATAGCCTACTTTATAATTATTATGATAGGATGAAATGGTAGATTATGAAATTGAAAATCTCTTCAAAAATTGAAATAGTCAGAACATTAATATTGGGTTGAGATAATAATTATCATATATGAGTTCTTAGTTCAAGATCTACTAGCTTTACTTATGAGTTATGAGTCACATTTCACTTTCAATACTGATAATAATTTTTCTAGTGAGGTAAATATATTTCTCAGATATATAAGTTTATTTTTTTTCAATAATTTTCCTTGTTTTTCAGGAAATGATGAAGAAGAAGGTCCGGGCTTGGATGGTGCTACTCCAATTATAGCAACTGCATCAACCAGCAATTTTTTGGAAGGTCAAGTTGTCCCTTGTCGCCCACGAGCTAGTCGTCGTTCACAGGCTGGTGAGGCTGTCAATGTGAGTCATAATATTGATGAGGAAGATACCGCAGATCAAGTGAGTACCTGCCAATCACTGAAGGAATTTCAAGGATCATATTTCAGAGATATGGGCCTGACTGACAAAAAGAATATAGAATGGATGAGGGGACAATATACTCCTGTAATAAGAAATAATTATGAAGAAAGACAAGATGAAATGGATGGATCATTGAATCCTGTAGAAATATTTCAGAAATATATTTCTAATGAACTTATCTCACAAATGGTGGATTGTACCAACTATTATGCTGTCAGCAAGCATATTGCACATTTTAATCCCACCTCAGTGGAGGAGATAAAAATATTCCTGGGGATACATTTGGCCATGGGTAATCTTGGTTACCCTAGAGTGCGAATGTATTGGGAACCACGATTCCAGATTCCACTAATTGCAGAATCTGGAATAACTGTAAATAGGTTTTTCAAACTGAGAACATGTTTTCATGTGACTAAAGAAAATGAAAAGCCAGCTAACAACGATAGATTCTGGAAAGTCAGGCCCATTTTCAATCAATTGAAAAAGAGATGTCAGGAACTTCCAGTAGAATCAAAGCTGAGCATCGATGAGCAAATGGTTCCTTTCAAAGGGTCTCTAGATGTGAAGCAATATATAAGGAACAAACCAACAAAGTGGGGAGTAAAAATTTTTGTCTTGTGTGGTGAGAGTGGTACCATGTATGACTTCCTTATATATCAGGGCTCAACCACTGAAATCAAAAGTGAGCTTGCACAATTTGGTCTGGGGGCAGCTATTGTCATGCAGCTATCTGAGAGACTTTCTCCATCTTGTCAAG
Organism: Nilaparvata lugens; assembly: GCF_014356525.2. NCBI lineage: Eukaryota > Metazoa > Arthropoda > Insecta > Hemiptera > Delphacidae > Nilaparvata > Nilaparvata lugens. Next base: position 15,393 of record NW_024091381.1, on the reverse strand, counting down.
TGTATTTTGACAATTTCTTTAGCTCCTACAATCTATTTCAGTGGCTGCAGAAGAGGGACATTTATGCTGTGGGGACAATCCGTATTGACAGATTCAATAAACCTCCCTTGAAATCAGACAATGAAATGAAGAAGATGCCTAGAGGATCCGTGGATGAAGTCCATAGTGCAGATGGAATTGTCCTCACAAAATGGTCCGATAATTCATGTGTCACCCTCGGCTCAAATTTCATTGGAACTGGTAATATTGATAACTGTCGTCGTTGGGACAAGAAACAGAGTAAGTATATTGAGGTTCCAAGGCCAGAATGTGTCCAGTTGTACAATGCCAGCATGGGTGGAGTAGACAAGCTAGATTTCCTAATTGCATTGTACAGGACGTTTATCAGGAGTAAGAAGTGGACACTTAGGATGTTCACCCATGGATTGGATTTGGCCATCACCAATTCATGGCTTGAATACAGGAAGGAGGCAAGCAAACAATGTCTACCTTCAAAAGAAGTAATGGACCTCATCCACTTCCGACAATATGTTGCTGAAGCTCTAATTATTGGTGGAAAAAATCCGACAAAAAAAAGGGGGAGGCCATCTGGTGATGATCCATCTACATCTGTACCAATTCACCACAAGAGAGTAGCCGCCATCAAACCTGTGATGGATGTAAGGTATGATGGAATGCATCACCTGCCAGAAGTTAGTACCAAGACAACGCAAGATCGCTGCAAAAATGAGGGCTGCAAGGGCAAAACGTACTTTCTATGTGCAAAATGCAAAGTATATTTGTGCATATCAAAGCAGCGTAATTGCTTTGCACAATTCCATACGAAATAATACTTTTTTGAACTGATTTTTCAAATTTCTATGTTGTAAATAAGTGTTTATTCATCTAAATATTCAACTTCTGTAAATATTCATGTTTCATCCTCACAATATCTGTACGCAAATTCCAATATTTCTTACAAAAAAATTTAATTTTGTACTTTTCTAATATTGATAAATTTACTTTCCAGTTATCGTAAAACTATTTAAAACACTACAAAGTTTAAGATGACCATCAATGTTTGAAAAAATTCTTAAATTTTATTTAAGAAAAAACTTATGGGTTCTTCTAGACCACCGCGCCAGTAGTAGTGTCTAAAAAAGGCTACTGGTAGTTTATTAGTCCTAATACAGGCTGTGTACTAGGGTGAAGTGTTAGATAACTAGGCACAGTGGCCAAAAATAGGCTAGTTGGCTCAACAAAACGTACAGATGTTGCCCCGAAATTGACAATTGGCGCGACAGAGGCAATTTGGTCAATAAATAGGCCTACCATTGGCAACCATGAGAGACAGTTAGGCAAAATTCTAGCCGAGGAGCTACCGCTGTTATCTCAGTTGTTATTGAAGATATAGACTCAATTTTTTAGGTGGAAGAGAAGGACAAAAAAAAGCGCGGTACGCGGTAGCCTATTTTGATACAATTAAATTCAATTTTTAGAAATAGGCTAGCTGTTTCAAAACTAACCTTGAGTAACGGCGACTTTCAATATCAATTACAATTCTATTACTTGAATTACTTTTGAATACAGTACAAATAATTTATAATTCATGTAATATTGAATCCAATGATTTCATGAAGAAATCTATTTTCTCTGTTGAATAATTAAGCAGCTATGATTTAGAAAATTGAAGTTACTATCATGGCAACAATGTGTATTGCCACTATGTTGACCCTACGCAGCACCGTATGCCCGCCCATCATGCAGAACGTATTAAAGCTACCATTAATAGTTTTTTGTGATCACGAATACTAATCACTGTGATTAGACATTTTGATAAATATCAACATATTAGCATTTATAAGCAAAAACCTAACCTCCTAACATTTCCTTTTACCTTGTAAAGTAAATTCGTATGGCTTTTGTAGTTGGGGAGTCCCTTGAGGGAAGGTCCCACCGCCTGAATATATAATTTAAGCCGTCAATGGGCCTAACGACTGTCATACTTCAGCCGGGACCAACAATTTAACGTGCCCATCCGATAATACGGGTAAAAAGTCACATGAAAAATATCAACATATTGCCATTTATAAGAAAAACCTAACCTCTCCTTTACCGTTGTGAGAAGAGTCTTTGAATCTTTCTGCATAGGTACACTGTTAGATATTGATTACCAACTTTGTAATTGTGCTAGTTCTAACCTAGAATTCATCATTATCATTATTTAAACTGCAATTGAATAAAAGTATTTTTTCATTACAATTTAAATTAACTTAACGTGAATTGCAATAATAAGGTTTACCAACTGAGATCAATAAAGTTTAGAATCGTCGTTCCTTCAAAATAAGGTAAGTTTTGAAACAGCTACTTCTAATATTAAAATTTAATTAAGTTGTATCAAAATAGGATAGTTGACTTCATTTTCTCCTCCTCTTTCATTAAAAAAATTAACTGGATATCTTTAATAAATGAGTCAACAGCAGTATCTGACCGGCTAGAATTTAGCCCAGGTTACAAGGATAAAACATTATTATTACTTATAATAAGTTACAAGTAAAAAATCTTCTAGCTATCAATGTATTTAAAAAGAACAATTAACTCATTTTCATAATAATACCAAAATTTCACTTACAGTTAAACCAGGAAATGTTGGTTGCTTGCTTATTATTACTGTAGCTGATGCTCAAATGATTTAAGATTAACTTATTCTTGTCAATAAATTGGTAAAATAATCTCGGAAAAGCGTATTCCTATCAATAAAGTTGAGAAAAATGTACAGGAAATAGAATATGGTACTTTAGATTTAATTTTCAAATTCTAAACTAATCAAAAATGAGAATATTAGTTTAGGTTAGAAAATTATTCAATGATTTAAGATTAACTTATTCTTGTCAATAAATTGGTAAAATAATCTCGGAAAAGCGTATTCCTATCAATAAAGTCTGAGAAAAATGTACAGAAAATAGAATATGGTACTTTAGATTTAATTTTCAAATTCTAAACTAATCAAAAATGAGAATATTAGTTTAGGTTAGAAAATTATTCAATGCCGTCAAAATCTTGCTATAAGATTAGATAGTAATATAGAATTATTAGAGAGACGAAGCTGGTAATAATAAATATTAAAGCAGTAGGTAGCGCTACAGTCGATGACGTCACTCAAAGTATCGTGCGCACAAAATGCCATCACGTGACCTTTATCTACTAGTGCGCACAGATTGTCAAGCGAACAGATTGTAAGTCGAACAGTTTGCGGAGCGAATAACTTGTACCACCCCTAGTATTGATGGTAGGTTCGGATCACTTTAATGATCCAGATCAATTGATCTCGTTCACTGCCACGAGCCAATCAGAAGACCAGGATTGGAACTTCCCAAGGTCACGTGACGTGTTTTGTATTGGGGTCATGTAAAAAGCATTGGTTAGATAGGCGATTGATTACAAGTTTCCTTTCTGTACTTATTCTGTGCCCTTGCCACACTCCACAGTCATAGTATACATACAGTATGGAAACTTGGCTAGTACCCTGACGCCAAAATCCGCCATCTTGTTAGAAAGCGCCGCATTGTAATATAATAAGGTGCACGTTATAATGACAGTGGATAAAGATAGAAAAATGGCGATGCCGATCCTCTGAATTAATTAATTATATTTCTACGCCGTCAAAAACATAATTGGCATCGTTGTGGACCTAGAAATGGTAGTACCACCGGCTTTGTCGAATGATAGACAAGGATATCAAAATCAAAGTTGATCAAATACTGTCATTATAACGTGGACCTCACTAATAGTATTGATGGTAGGTTCGGATCACTTTAATGATCCGGATCAATTGATCTCATCCACTGCCACGAGCCAATCAGAAGGCCAGGATTGGAACTTCCCAAGGTCACGTGACGTGTCTAGTATGTGCGTCATGTAAAAAGCATTGGTTAGATTACAAGTTTCCATTCTGTACTTATTCTGTGCCACAGTGCCCTGGCCTATCGTTCTATAGCTATATTGTATATATCCCGTATAGCTGTATGGGATAAGGCGATGAGGCTATTGATATTTTAGCCATCGATGTTTTTAAGATATCGAATTCCTTTAGATGTTTGATTCTAGACATTGAAGTTCTCGAAATTTTAATAAAATATCACATTGAAGCTTTGGATCTAAAAACGGTTCCAGCAGCAAGCAGCAAGTCAAATTGAATTCAATAAAGAAAAGAATCCATTGCTTTCTTTATGAAGAAAATAATTTAGTTTAATATAGGAACAAGTAGAAAAATGTAGAGACAAAGCTGGTAAGAATGTTATAAGCAGCGCTAGTATCAATCTTCAAAACGTCACGGATCTATAGTGAGGTCCACGTTATAATGGCAGTGGATGAAAATAGAAGAATAGCGATGCTGATTCTCTGCATTAATTAATTATATTTCTACACTGTCAAAAACGTAATTGGCATCGTTGTGGACCTAGAAAAGGATAGTACCACCGACTTTGTCGAATGATAGACAAGGACAACAATTTATATATAGTGAGGTCCACGTTATGATGACAGTATTTGATGAACTTTGGTTTTGCTATCATTGTCTATCATTTGACAAAGCCGGTGGTACTATCCATTTCTAGGTCCACAACGATGCCAATTATGTTTTTGACTGTGTAGAAATATAATTAATTAATTCAGAGAATCAGCATCACTATTTTTCTATCTTTATCCACTGCCATTATAACATGGACCTCGCTATATATAAATTGTTCTACGTCGAAGGAATGAAGATCTCTATCGGCGAGGGAGGATCCAAGAGGGTCCACACAGTCGAGAGGATGACCGACCTTCAAAAAATAAAGGTAAATTAAATCATTTCATGATTCGATGACTAAGGTGCCCTTCACTACAATAATAGGAAATTCGTATTAATAGATTTCACAGTAGATATACCTCGGCATTTTTCATGAGCTGGCTTTCTGTTCTATAAATGAATCTTTCCACTACTATTTATGATTGTATACAAGGCAATTATTTCAAACTGAAGAGATACCAACAAGTAATTTATCAGTACTAGATAAGGATAATTCAAGTAGCATAGACTCTGGTCTGGGACAATACTCTTGTTTAGATGTGATTAAAACTTTTGTTTTGATACCATCTTTCACATAAATTGCTACACCCCCACAAGCTTTATTTAATCTATCATTCCGGAAAAGATTATATCCAGGTAACGCAACAAAATTTGATGAAATAGTAGGCTTCAAAAATGATTCGGAAATTCCAATTATATTGAAGTCCTGAAAACGGAAGATTGCTCTGAGTTCATCAATGTGGCAGCTGAGGCATTGGACGTTAAGGTGAGCAGCCTTGAAAAGTTTTTTGAAAGAGTGAAGCTTATTTGCTAGAAACATACCTGCATCATTATTACTATTATTGAAATAATCATACCTACTTGAGGGCGAACAAGGAAAAGATGAATAGTATGATTTAATGTGAGAAAGAACCAAATATAAATATGGATATTAGTGGAAAGTAATCAGATAGAAAGAGAAAAGGTAGAAATAGAAATAGAGATAGAAAGAGAAATAAACATTTGAACATGCTGGATAGCTAGTGGAAAAATCACAGGGAAAATAATGATAATAATAGGGAAGAAGAGAAGAGAAAGAAGGAATGTGCACAATTGAGAAGAACTTATGAAACTGAACTATAGAATAAGAAACAGAACATCGTATTGTGATCTTGAATTAATCAAGGAAAGAAGAAGAAGGAGAGAAGAAAAAGAAAGAGAAGGAGAAGAAGAAGAGGAAGAAGACGAAGAAGAATAGAAAAGAATGATAATCACAATTGCCAAGATCACAAGTCACAAAAATCACATTGCAAAATTACAATAATATTCTAGTAATCATAATAACTATAAGATTAAGAAGAGAAATGAGAAAGAAAAATAAGAAGTAGAGGAGACGCTTGAGAAAGAGCTAGATTATTTTAGATGAGTTTTAAATAGGATAGAACGGTGAAGTTTAAATAATATTATATAGTATTAGAAGTAGTTGCAATAATGATAAAGGTAGTAAATTGAGTACTGTAATATTTTAGTGATGAATGTCTAAGATAACGTTAAATGAAACACAGCCCCTTTATAAGCATATGAACAGACTACCCACCCCTCTGTTCTATCAATAAATCTTCACACATTAGCTTCTATTGTTCGAGCTGTGGCAATAGTAGAAGATATCATTATGTACACCTAATATAGAAGAGATTACTATCTATACCTATAGATTACATCCATATCTATAACATATGTCAATCATCCAATTTATTTGAAATTCAGCATTTCGAAAATTATTAATTATGGAAATAATTTTGGTAAGAGATGTAATTATTAGTAAGAATAGAGATAATGATTTTCTTAGTACCCTCTGGAGTAAAGTAGTTGATGCATTGAACATAGTTTTGGGAATTAATATCAAGATAAATTATTAATCAGTATTAACAAATGTGGATCTCTTCAGTTTGAAATAATTGCCTTGTATAAATAAATCATAAATAGTAGTGGAAAGATTCATTTATAGAACAGAAAGCCAGCTCATGAAAAATGCCAAGGTATATCTACGGTGAAATCTATTAATACAAATTTCCTATTATTGTAGTGAAGGGTACCTTAGTCATCGAATCATGAAATGATTTAATTTACCTTTATTTTTTGAAGCTCTCGACTGTGTGGACCCTCTTGGATCCTCCCTCGCCGATAGAGATCTTAATCCTCCCATCAGATGACCAGACATTCCTGTGCCCATGATGGTCAGCCACAGCATTGAGGATCTTGAGACACTCCGCAGTCAGATCCTCGCTAATGGTGATGCCGGAACCCTTCAGCTTCCTCTTAGCATCAAAGATCATCTTCCTGGTCCGGTAGCTGCAGAGTCGAACTATGATGGGTCGGTCCTTAGGTTTCGCTTGCCCTTGTTGAGGTGGTTGACACCTTCCAACGAGATGCAAGCGGTTGACATCCACCAGAGTCACAGGCATGTTCAGCTTCTTGTTGAAGAGATCAAGCGCCAGCAGGTCTGTGTCTTCTTTGTTGCTCTTCGGGATCCCAAAAATATGTATTGAATGTTGGCGCCTGTATTGCTCGAGGTTGTCGACCTTCAGGTGACAAGACACCTCCAGCTCACGAATTATATCATGTAGCTGTTTGTTCTCCTCCTTCAATGCCTGAAGTTCCTCGAAAATAGACTTCACAGCCATTGACACAGCATTATGCACAGATTCCTTGATTTGCTGTCAAATAATTTGGTGGGTCTCTTCAGACAATGATCCAGAAATAGCTGGCCCTGGCTTCGGAGCATTGACCTCATTCTTCAGCGTGCCTCTGTTCAGTCGAACCATAGTGTACCGTTAGGTGGATTTACAGGCGAGAAGGTAGACTGAAGAATTAGGAATGTTTTTTCAAGATAAATAAAAAGAATGTGAGTTAATCAAAAATATAATTTCACTATTGAATTTAGCTCAAGAAACTGAATAACTAGATGTATAATTTGTAGTGAATTGAACTGTATAACCCTACGAAATATCTGTTAGAAGACCAAGCTGAACTAACACATGTTTACTCACTCGACATAACCAAGAGAGAGGGAGAGAGTATCATAATCATCATCATCTTCTTCTTCTTCTTCTTCTGAAATAGAGAGAGAGTGAGAGAGAGGTTCTTCTCCTTCTAAGGAGCGGGGGAGGGGTGGGGGAGTTGCGGCATGAGCGGGGGAGGTGGGGGGTACATAGGATGGGTGCGGGGGGAGGGGGGAAAAGTCGTAAAAAATCTCGCAGTAACCATAAATATCATCTACTTCAGAGTATACAGTTGAAAATTTTGCTTTACTAAATGTAGAAGATGGAGAAGGAGAAGAAGAAATGAAGAAGATAAATAAGCTTCAAACATGAAATTTTCAAATGGTCATATCTCATTAACGGTGAGGAATTTTGCAAATATAATTCCAGATTCGTGTTTCTCGCATCAAAGACCATAATATTACGGAGTTTGAGCGATTTTAATTTTTCACAAAAAATTGATGAAAAGCATGGACCAGGTTTTCATTATCGTGAAACACACTGAAACAACAAGTATCTCAGATTTGGCTGAAATTTGCACCATAGATAAAGCTCGACCTGAGAAATGTCAGAGCTAAATTTGGCCCCCCAGCTACAATACAGGATGAGTTATGAAGCTGCAAACATAAAATTTTCAAATGGTCATAAGTAGTGGATAAACACCGGTTTAAACAACCAATAGGAGCTCAGGAGAGGCGGAGCTTAAATTTTCTGTGCTCCATACAGAAGAACTGTAACTCTACAGAAGAATGTATCCTCGCTCTTTAAGCTCTTCTAGTATACTGGAAATTTCTGCTTCATGAGAATCGTGACCTGTATGTGTAGAGTTAATTAATACCTCTAACCTTGAAACTAGCTCATTAACATTATCCCAATAAATATAAGTACAATTAGGCATTACATTTTTTACAAATGAAAGTCCTTTACCTATTGCAGCATGTGTACCTCTTTTACTCTTTCTTTGTTCTAAAAATAATTTTTGAATCAACTTTGATTTAATACTATCAGTTTTCTTGAGATTTCCATGATTATCAAGATGAATATTTGTTGCAAGTAATATTTTTTTGTAGTTTCTGAAATCTGTAATTGTTATCATACTTACATTCGGTTTTGATTTAAAAAGTAATTCTAATAATCCTCTACTTAATTTAATTCTCAACTGTATTGTTTCTCCGATTATAATATGATCATAATCCCATCTTACTGATATGTTCTTACCCAAATAAAACGAATTTGCATTTTTGTTAAATTGAAGACCAATTGCTATAGATTTACGATTTAATCTATGAAAATCCTCTAAATATTTTTTTAGCATATCGGCAATAGATGAAAACCTTTTCCCAACATACATACTTTCATTTAATAATTTCTGCATGCTATTATCAAAATTTGATTCATCTCCGCTTTCCTCCTCTTCAATATCTTCCTCCCCCTCCTCCACCACATCTTGTTCATCAATTGTTTCATCCTTCAGTTGTTCTCCACCATCATCAGGCTTATTTTCTTCCGAAATACTATCAGAATCATCAGATGAGAGTTCTATAATATCTGCATCATCATAATAATCTCTATGTCTTTCATCTTGTATTTGCTTTTGTATTTGTAAGTTTGACTGTTTGATATCTTCAAGTGGTGAAATAATTGGTGCATATTGACTTTTCAAAGTCTTAGCCTTTTCTGACTGTAAACCTTTTAAATTATTATATTTTTGAATTATTGAACTTCTTAGTTCTTGAATTTTATTTTCTAAAATATCTGTACTTACCCTTTTTCCAGATGCTTTTCTCTTCTTCTTGCTAATTTGTCTTCTCCTCTTTCTTAAACCTAAAATTCTCTTTTTCCTAGCTATTTTTAAACCTGCCAACTGCTTTCTAGCATTCATCGTATCACCCTTATGAAGGTTCGGCATATACTAAACTATTATTCTAAAGAAATTAATAAAACTATATATCTGTTATAAATTTATCAAGATTTTCTCGGTATTTTCCCTCATTTTTCTTACTATCTGTAAATATTGATACAAAGTTATGCTCGTTTTTACTCCAAATGTTTTTGCACATATTTCTGAACTTGTCATATGACATGTCAATTTCAACAAAATCACGATGTATAAGCCTTAAATTTAATGGATCCATTTTGAAAATTATTAGTACATTTGCATTATCACGTAGCAATTGTTTTGGTGTGGCAGAATAACTTTGAATTAAATACATACAACTTACTCCAATTGGTCTTCCCATTGAAAAGTATGCTTTTATTATTGTTGGACTTGAGGTTTGCAAATCGTCGAAAATCACCAGACTATCTCTTGGAATATTTGATGGATGGGGAATTTTATTTGCATCAGATGATTTGAAAAACTTGACATGTTTCAAATTGGAAAATACTTTATCCATAAACTTATATTTATCCTGATTTAAACTTTTGCTAAATAAATATAGATTTGAAAAGGCAATTCCCTGACCTCCAAAAACAAGATTCATTACAATGTTTGTTTTTCCACAGCCTGATTTTCCTGCAATCACGCATCACACAAAATATTCCCATTTTCTGGGAATAAAATACCATGTTTACTTATAACCTTTTTTTGTTCAGGCATTGATTTTATTATCAGCTCATTAAAGTCGATAATTGGAAGAGTAGCTTTTATGTCTCTTCTTTTCATTATTATAGATGTTTTTTCTTTCATTTCCAAGAACTAACTAACTAGATGTATAGGTAACACAATGAAGTAAGACAATAAGCACAACTAACACTCTGCACCTTTTATTTGTACTAAATGTGTACATAAAGTATTCAAAATATAGTCAATGTCCATTAAATAAGGTCTTCTAGATTCAAACAATTGTACGCAATCAACTCTATTTCTAGTAGATATTGATAAGATTTTTTTCATTTTAATCTCCTTAATTAATAATTTACATGGAAGACATCTGTTACATATGCTAGTACAATTATTCTTATTAAAACTTAATAATAATTCTAATCGTTCTCTAATTAGTTTGTCCATTTTAAAACTTATATAAATTCGCCTGCAAGGCGCACATTCTCAAAGTTTCATACAAAAATGAATCTTTATCAATATCTGACCTAGCTCTATCATCTACAAAATTTTTTAATTGAATACGCAAGTAAGCTATGGCGTTACAATAGCAACGCTCAGGAACTTCATTTAACAGAGCTCTAGTATGACGTTCTTTAATATTTTCTGTTAAAATATAGCATACACTCAGATGTATAGGATTATAAGTAAATGATCTTCCAGCATCTAAAAAAAACAAAAATTCGCTTTGTGTCAGACCTTCTTGTCCGTATCTATTTAATGTGCTTACAATATATTCAATTAGATCATAAAAACAACAACAATACTTCTCATTAATTCTACTAAAGAAATAATCCTTATCAACTAAACAATTAGTATCCATATTTGATCTGAAAAATTGAAAAATTGTTTTATTAATCTATGTATATGCATAGTATAAAATATTTTCTATTTCTGTTCTAAACCGGATTCATTGCCACAATCTGACAATAAATCCCAACATATGTTGGAATATTCATCGTCTGTTAGACAAGGATTACTCTTCTTAACAGCTTCTTTGATTGCACGTATCGATTTTGTAAGTTTTGCACAATCACAAGACCAAGAATCGGGAATATCATAATGTTTGCCTTTTTTATCTTTTTTTGCCATGTCTTTTGCTAACTTACGTCCGGAACATCTTGATAGATGTTTATAATCTTTACTATACCAACCTCCTAATTTTTCATAGTCTCTTACAAATGTTATATACTCTAAGTAAGTTAATTCCAAATGTGATAATTCATTTAAAAGTTTCATATGCGACTCTAAAAGTTCTGTGAGTTCACATTTATAGCTTGCTACTGGCGCCATTCCATCAACAAGGACAGACCTATTTGAATATTTTCTTAAACGAGTCCAATGTCTATCAATAATATTATCAAATATTATTTTCGTTAAAAAATATGGTTAACTTTGTGAATTTGCCTTCATCTCCTGCAGTCATATCTGAAAATATGAGATTTATCTTAAAGATTTGCTTTCTCACCACATGATATTAATAAAGTTATAATAATTCGATTAGCCATGTAACTTGGAAGACAAACATCAACTTCCCTAACACAACTATCAATATAATTCAATTTTTCGGTTAGATGTTCGCAGTAACAAGTTTCATAATCATTTTCAAAGTTTTTAAAGCATATTGACAAATGTCTATAAGTTTTATCGTAAATTGGTATGCTATTTTTATAATCACAGATAAAATAAACATATTCTGCAAATGATAAATTAGAGGTGAAATAGGAAAAGCGTAATAATTCCTGTATAGCTGTTTTCATTACTAATTCGTATCCATAAAGCTTTTTCTTATTGTCTGAGAATATAAATCTAATTCTTATCTTTTGCATATGCATATCTAACTAATACTATTTTTAGTCGGTCAATAAATCTTTCTTATTTATCCAGGAAGGAGCACTAAATCCTAGCCATTTAACTAAAAGATTATTACCGCTTTTCTTCAAAATTTTCTCAACAAGATATACTTCTCTTTCATTTTTGTTTAGACAAGTCTTTTTCAATTCATACTCATACAATCTTCCTAAAATTAATTTTTTATTCAAATCTTCCAGTTGATAAGTGATAGGTATTGTAGGAAATACAGAAATAATCCTAAAAAGTTCTGGAGTCCAATTGAAATTATACGATTTGTCAAAAATGTTCTTATATTTGCTTATACGTACAATATTGTCTATTTTAAATTTCAGTTTAATTTTTCTAGTCTTTATATTGCGCAATTTCTTTCTATTTAACTCGGCAAGAATTTGTTTTTCATGTTTCTTTTTTACTTCAGCTGGTTTCATTTTAATTGTTGTATGATAAGTGTTATTATATTGACGAACAATACTATCTATACAATCTATCCAACGATTACTTGATGAAGCAGTAAAATGTTTGAAAAGTCTCGATTTTAGAGTACAATTAAAACGTTCAACTATACTTGCCTTGAGTTCTGAATATACAAAATAATGTTTTATATTATATTTTTCTAATAGGCTACACACTTTATTATTAAAAAATTCACGACCCTGATCTGTCTGAAATAGTTTTATTTTCAGATTCTCATTCAATATAAGTTTTAATGCATTCGCTACCTCACTCTCTGTTTTCGTCTTTAATTTTTTTTGCATAGGTATATTTGGTGAAACAGTTTATTGCTGTCAGTAAATATTTATAACCGCTGTTAAATTTAGATAATGATTGTAGATCAACAAGATCGGCTTGAATTGAATCGTTTATACCCTTTAGTGTGTATGACCGCCTTTTAAATTTTCGTCTTGCTAAACTGTGTAATTCATCTGCTAATTTTTCACGTACCATGGAGGTCATTTTAAAAACTATACACATCTGTCTAAACACAGCTGTATACCGACTGATCAACTCTCATATTTGCGAATGCAAGTTGACAGGAAATCACTACATTGTAAGCTATACGTTTGAAGGTCGACAACACTTGAAATTGATTGCTACTAAAAAAGAAATCAGGTACCGCTGCAGCTTGCCAAAAAGAACTGCCTATGGTTTTGCATGCAGTCTGGCGAAAGGTCAACAACTTTCCAAATCAAATACTGACCTATACAACATAACAAATATTGAGCAGGAACTGGCTATGGTTTTGCATGCAGTCTGGCAAAAGGTCAACTACTTTGTAAATCAAATACTGACCTATACAACATAACAAATATTGAGCAGGAAACTGTTTTCTTAAGCCAGTTTTCAACTTGCATACTAAATATTTGCATTCTCTAAACCTACTTCCACCATGCCTTCATCCTCGTCTGATGTGAGCTCTGTCTCATGATTTGCATTACTGTTTTCAAGCAATGTTTTTATCAATCTATGGTTCCATGCATATGTTTCTATGAAATTATCGTCACGAATAAAACGTTTATCGTCGAACGGTGATAAAGAGATTTTTGATTGACTTATTGATAAATTTGATGTTTAACGATCTAATGTAATTAGATTTTTCATAGTGTAGTTTTCTATCGAACAAACAATTTTCATAGATTTATAGTTAGTTTATTCGCAATTACAGCTCTGCTAACCCCCTTAGCAATTTTCTTCTCTTTAACTATAAATGACGACGTTCATCCTCTTTGCTACTGTTTCTTCTACTAAATATTTAAAAGAATAAAGCTTGGGTCGTAGGCCCGTAAAAGTAATAACGGGGCGGATGCAGTCTCATCTGAAAAAAAGCCTGCTTGCTTTCTGTTAGTTAACGAGAAACATGGATGTGTAGTTGGATAATTTGATGTATCAAACAGATGTAAATGTTTTTTATATCAGCATATAAGTCTTCTGTAAAATCTGATAGAAGAACGAATCTGTATCAGACATTAGAAGTTTTACATATCTATAATCGTAAATTTTTAATATATTTGAATAATAAAATTTATACATCTTTATTTCGCAAGTCTAAAAAACAAAATCCAGCAAATAACGGTTATCAAGTCTAACAACAGCCTTCTTGACTCAACCGCGATCAGATTTTCACCGTAAATCGCCACCATTTGACAAGCGGTTTTGATGTGACTTTATCAAGTTTTTTGCATCTGTAACTAATTTTACATTAATATGTTTACGATTTCGTTGTAATACTTTCCATAAATACAGTTGCTTAACAATTCTGGCAGCTAGATTCAAATCATTCTTTGCATTTTCCTTAAATTAATGTTAAATTCGATATATTCCTTGAGCCAAGGTGCTTGGCTAAAACTTATGATGCGATGAATTTTCTCTAATTTCATACCCTGTTCAAGATAGTATTTTAAATTAGAATAATGAACTAATAGTTTTCCTATCGAAAAAATGTGCAAGTAGTTTTTCCGATGCAGTGCAACTCGTCTTGACGGCTGGAGAGTAGGAGGTTGTTCTGTGACGCTCTCGCTCTCCGTTAGCTGACTGACACTCGCCGCGCCACTCTCCCCTATGGTTCAGTATTACAAAACGAACCGGCCAGCTTACTCGTTCTTTTTAAATTTTCCGACATATGAAATGGAAGATGAAATTTCTGATAATTGAAAATGAATGTATGGGGGGTATGTCTTTTACAGGAGCTAACGGATAACAATTGTGAGAATCATGTAGGGATTCTGGATAACTTAAATCACATTCGATTATATAACAGGTCAGTTGTTTCAGAAAGTTGTAATACTCAAATTTTTCAATTTCTTCTTTTCTAACCATTTGAAATTGCCATATGGTAAATATTCAGTACTCATGATGGTAGCATACAGCGAATTCGAATCAATGTACCAAAGATATGAACTTGCAATTTTGGATCATATAAATCTTTCATATATATTGTTCGCGACTACATATCGTTTGGATATGACCGAGAATCCACCTCTGATGAACATTCTATAAGAATATGCATCTGTATGTCCGTTAAAGTCTAATTGTACACCTGTTTTGTACAGCATAGCATGCCATGAAAAATGAGACAGTGATAGAAAATGGCATACTTCTAAATTATAATTTTTAAAGAATATTTTCCTAGCATGTTCGAAACAGTCTGCCAGCAGCAGAATGTCTGACAATAGATAAGTGTCATGATAATCGCCTAAATTTGCATTTGAAATATATTCCAGACTTTTTGCGATGAGCATAATCAACATCTGAAATGTTTGTTTCATTCAAACTGTTATAGAATTATCTTTTGATGGCAGTCATTTTCTTCAAACTTTTCAGCACATGAAAGATATTCATAGGGGAAAACTCCTTTTCTAAGTAACACTTTT
>NW_024091380.1:0-21518 GCF_014356525.2 Nilaparvata lugens | reverse complement strand
TCTATCAACTGACACAAGTCACATATCTGTAAATATTTCAGGAGTTCCGCCCCATCTATGCAAAGTTTGTTTTTAGATTCCCAATTATCAGTCTTCAGATACAATTTAAACTGAAAATTTAAGTGGAAAAGATCTAGCATGAAAATCTCTACAATTTATGTTCAGTAACTTTTCACCTAAAATTGAAAATAAGCTTGAAATGCGAGAAAATAAGATTATTCAATTGTATAGAATGCCATAAAGAAAGTACATCCTCACTGGTGTCAACTTATTTTACACAGACTATAGTAATATTCTCAACTTGCAGTAAAAAAACTCAATAAAATGCTCAAACCAATACAATTCATCCAAAGTTAACATAGAACTTTAAACATAATTACTCTTGTTTGTACGCGCTTAACGTTTTCTATTAGGTATTTCAATCGAATATCAATTAATTTGAATGTTTCAAAACGTTCCAAAAGCTAACAAAAAGTGAAAACAGAAATTTTAAAATCAATAAAATACTCAATCCAATTCAATTCAGCCAAATTCATGTTCAAGTTTTGCCAAGTTATCGAATAAAAAAGTCATTCTATTATACTATATAGAACATAATTTACTCTTGCTATTTTACTCGCATAATTTACTCAATTAATTTGAATATTTTCCTATGTTTGAGCCAAAAAGTAAAAACAGAAATTCTAAAATCAATAGAATACTCAATCCAATTAAATTCTGCCAAAGTATTATATAGAACATAATTTACTCTTGTATGTACGCGCTTAACGTTTATCTAGTAGGTATTTCAATCAAAACTCAATAATTTGAATGTTTCCTATGTTTGAGCCAAAAAGTGAAAACAGAAATTCTAAAATCAATAAAATACTCAATCCAATTAAATTCTGCCAAAGTATTATATAGAACATAATTTACTCTTGTCTGTACGCGCTTAACGTTTATCTAGTAGGTATTTCAATCGAAACTCAATAATTTGAATGTTTCCCTATGTTTGAGCCAAAAAGTGAAAACAGAAATTCTAAAATCAATAGAATACTCAATCCAATTAAATTCTGCCAAAGTATTATATAGAACATAATTTACTCTTGTCTGTACGCGCTTATTAACGTTTATCTAGTGGGTATACTAGACCAATTCAATCGAAACTCAATTAATTTGAATGTTTCCCTATGTTTTGAGCCAAAAAGTAAAACAAAAATTCTAGATTCAATAAAATACTCAAACCAATTCAATTCATCCAAAGTACTGTATTATATAGAACGTATTTTACTCTAGTTTGTACCTAGTACAAACTCTTGTTTTTATCTAAAGTCTGAGATATATTACTTTTAACATGAATAGGTGAAACTCATTTCTCCCTCCACTGTTTGTAGCGTAGACACAGACAGACATCCTGCGCACAATTGGATGCGCCGTGTCATTTTGCTTCATGCTCTTGTGATGAAAACAATATTATACCTGCTGACCAGTATATATGACTTGGAACATTGCCAGCAATAGCTGGTGGGGAGTGCTGGTGCGTCGCGTTGCAAAGCTCTCTCACACAGACACAAAAGAAGGAGAATGCTGCTAGGTAGTGGGAGTGATTAGTGGAGGATAGAGCATCGGACCTCTCCGTCTTCGAGAAAGAGCCGTGTTAAAAGTAATTTCTCTCCCACTTTAGTAGGTATTTCAATCAAAACTCAACATAAATGCTCCACTGTCTTATGAGCCAACATATTTTTCAATTATTGTGAAAATGAAAGTATAAAGAGTCTGCTGATTGAGTGAATATAGTCAAAACTGTGTGAGGTCTTGGATAGAAAGTGGTTGTATCAGAAGGAGGAAAAGATGTAGAATAAAAAGAGAGAATAAAGAACGAAAGGAGGAGGGAAGATGGAGGAGGAGGAAAAAGGAGACTAGAAAAGGAGGATAGAATGAGATATAAAGCTCGGAGCACGAGTCGGTCGTTTAGGTAATGCCTGCAATCATAAAATTAAGTAATAAGCTTCCAAGTGATGAGTATCTTATGACATGCCACTGGGGGATTAGGAAAACATGCTTTAAGGTGATCTTGTGGGGTAGTTACATCATACCTTAATACTATTTGCCAATTATAATAAGGCTTGCAAATTTCGATCTTAATTATGGAGAACATGTGAAATCATTGTCTAAATTTGCTAAGCATTAAAGTTTGAATAGTCATCCATGATTAGTATAATCTATAATTTGATCAACCCAGACACAAAATTCTCTTTTTCTTCTTCTTCTTCTTCTTCTTCATCTCTAAGCGCTACAGTCCTGGGTGGACCTTGGCATTCTCAACTATTTGCCTCCATTCATCTTGCACCACCGCTACAAAATTCTCAGCAAAATGTATATTTGGACTGTACATTTTTGTCATCTTTATAAAAGTATTTCCGTAACCTCATTTGGACTATTTGAATCAAAATTAGGGAGAATGACAGTTTTGGGTTTATCCTGTTGATTCTCTCCCATTTTTAATTTGATATTGTAATTGTGGAA
The DNA here is from genome assembly GCF_014356525.2 of Nilaparvata lugens. NCBI lineage: Eukaryota > Metazoa > Arthropoda > Insecta > Hemiptera > Delphacidae > Nilaparvata > Nilaparvata lugens. The sequence continues at coordinate 19,013 of NW_024091380.1, read as the reverse complement.
TGTAATAAATGAAATAAAATTTGCATCAGGCGTTGAAATATGGATAGTCATCCGAAATTAGTAAATTATTTCTAAAAAATTGTGAATACAAGATGTTAGTGTTACTAGAGCTCTGGAACCTCTTCTGCATGCAATTATATAATGATGCTTCATTTATCTTATTTGTTGATTATATTATGGGAATGCAATTGCTCTCAACCAAGAACTGATAACGGGAAACTTGACCATACAATTTGTGTTTCTGATAGACAACTCACTATAATTTACAAATATGTAATATGTGAATATGTAAATTTTTATTTACAGTATATTTGCAAACTATGATTCCATAAGTGGTACTTTTCAAGAGTTATCTGATTATTATTTACCATTCGATTTGAATTTCTGATGGACAACTCACTATAATTTACAAATGTGAATATTATGTAAATTTGTATTCACAGTATATTTGTAAATGATGATTCCTTTAGTAGTACTTTTCAAGAATTATTCGATTCACATTGACCATTCGATATGTGTTTCTGATAGACAACTAATATATTTACAAATGTTAATATGTAAATTTATATTCACAGTATATTTGTAAATGATGTTTTCATTAGTAGTAGCCTACTTTTCAAGAGTTATCTGATTAATGAGACTATGAAAGTATTCTTGCAATATGTTTATAGAAATATGATAAATATTAACTATAGAAACTATAAGATACAATAAGAAACTATAGAAACCTATTCACAATGTTTTTGACACAATAAAAACAACATATAAAATATATTACTATTGTAATAGTACATATATAAAATATTATTTATTATAAAATGTAATATTATACAAGGTGGGTAGATGAATAGGTAGTGATTATACGTCTCCAATTATTAAATCTTTCAAAATATTATCCAAACTTTTCCTTCTATACCTTTTTTTGAGCATTAGCTTATTATTTATTTATACGTGGATACAATAACAAATCATATAAATACGATTGGGAAGGAACAACAGGCTTGGCCAAAACTATTCCATTCCAAATTTTGATTGCATGTCCAAAAAATAGGTTATGTTTCTTCTGTAAGAGTTCAAGCTCAACTTTCGTCCAAAAATAAATATGAGATGCAAATTTTAAATTTAGAAAAATTAAAACACCAAATTATAGTTAATATTACACTTAATTATCACTGCACATTGTATTAATTAAGTATTTTATGAATTTTGAAGCCAAAAATACACACAATTCTCACTAAGAACAGCTACATCATAGTTGCCTGGATTAATGATACAATATATAAAATATTATTCTGCTATAAAATGTATTATTATCTCAAGGTGGGTAGATGAATAGGTAGTGATTATACGTCTCCAATTATTAAATCTTTCAATTATTATCTAAACTTTTTCTTCTATACCTTTTTTTGAGCATTCGTTGCCTGGATTAATGATACAATATATAAAATATTATTTACTATAAAATGTATTATTATCTGAAGGTGGGTAGATGAATAGGTAGTGATTATATGTCTCCAATTATTAAATCTTTCAAACTATTATCATAGAGAAACAATAGCATAAGTAGATATTCCATGGTATGGGGCGTTTATGTTGCAACTTTCACTGTTATCTCAAGCCGATTACTGTCGACTATTGTCGATTTTTACTGTTTTGACCGGGTAAGAGAGTATGAACGGCACAATATGAGAGACTACCAGCGTCATAAAGTTTCACAGGAAAGAACTATGTGAACTATCGGCTTGAGACAACAGTAAAAGTTGCGACATAAACGCCCTATACCATGGGATATCTACTTATGCTATTGTTTCTCTATGCTATTATCCAAACCTTCCTTCTATACCTTTTTTTGAGCATTAGTTGCCTGGACTAATGATAAATATATAAAATATTATTCTATTATAAAATGTATTATTATCTCAAGGTGGGTAGATGAATAGGTAGTGATTATACGTTTCCAATTATTAAAACGTAGTGAAATAGTGTGTTCAGTCCCAATTATAAAGAAGTGGAATACATGAAGAAACCATTCTTCATTAAGCGAAGTTAAGGCGTTTAAGTTCTCTTTACCACTCAACCTCGGAACACGTTCTAGATCACTGGACCATAATTATGCACCATCTAAGTTTTACCCTAGAGAAACAATAGCGTAAGTAGATATCCCATGGTATAGGGAATTTATGTCGCAACTTTTACTGTTATCTCAAGCCGATTACTGTCGATTATTGTCAATTTTTACTGTTTTGTTGGGGCGATAGTGTATAAACGTCACAATTTGAGAGACTACCAGCGTCACACAGCTGCATAGGAAAGATCTACGTGAACTATCGGCTTGGGATAACAGTAAAAGTTGCGACATAAACGCCCTATACCATGGGATATCTACTTATGCTATCGTTTCTCTATGGTTTTACTCGAATACACAGTTATTACATGAAGGTATGTTCGTATCTAATACACTGTGTTTCATTCCAGGTTTAAACCAACAGCTGATCTATCTACGTTCATCCCGAGGTGGTGCATTAAGCACTATCAAGATTCTCAAAGATTTCTCTCAGTCACGGTACAATGTTCAATTACAGTACATTTTTCCTTGTTTTTACAGGTGAATGAAGAGTGATCGTCCCTCAGTGAATCTGTCTATGCGATATTCCAAGATAACCATCAGCGGCAAGGTCATAAAAACATTTATTCTCTACAAAAAAATTGGCAATTTCGTCTGGCATTGGACGTTCTCGGTGAACGCTAATGGAAAAACAAATTTCCACCAACATTTTCAGCTCCAATAGCCAATTGAAAGAAGGCGAGCCCCGAACGATCAAGCTCTCGAAATGTAGGTCGACGTTCAATCGTCCAAAGATACGAAATCGATTAGAGTCGTCGACCGAAATAAATCGAGTTTTCCGAGTGGCCTCGTGAGCGAGGTCTCTGCTGCCAGGAAGTGCAATCTCCCATTCAATCCGTCTCGGGTATCTCGTCCCGTCAGGGTCCCGTCTTCGCCAATTTCTCATCAAGTGAGTGCCCTCCTGCTCCCACCACCCCACCAGAACCCACCGGACACATCAAAACATCACAGACACATGTTGTCCTCTCAAATCTCATCCAACATCCAACCCTAACATATTCCAATCCGGTGATTTCCTAGATTGGTGATTTCGCTCGCTACTCAAACATTCAATTAAGATTGACTTATTGGATCTCACAGAGCAAAGTTAACGAACCTCGACAGATTTCGTTTGATTTCAATGTTGGGAAATTAATTGCAAAATGGAGCTTTTAATCTCGTGGTATGGTGAAGTCAAGTGATGAATTTCTCTCACGACATGTGCGAGTCGGTTTGGAATCGTTCAATTTGGACCTCCCGGCAAGGGACTCCACTCCAGTGGAAGTCATATGAATTTACTTTGGTTCATGATTAGAGTTATCAAAGATGGAAGATGTTTAGAAAAAGAATTTCCTCCTGCTATATTTTATTTTGTCTTTATTTACTAGTTTTTCGGTCAATATTTGTAGTAGCAGAAGTCCTTTATAGCTTTCATTGGATATTCAAATTAATTATTTTCATATTAGAGTTACCACTTGTAATCTCCTGAATACAAAGATTCTTCTACACCAATTCACTTTATTCCAATTTTCTTCAAACTTTATCAGCTTCAGACAACAATAAACCTAGGACCAACAACAGTAAAAGTATTAAATGATTTCAATAATATTATTGATACAAGATAATTTTAATTATCAATTGAGAGACAATTTAATATTATTAATTGTACCTCTTGATGTTGCACTACTGTTTTCGTTATATTAGGACTATGATCACTCCTATGTATTTCGAGAATTGAACAACCAGCTCGTTCCATAAGGGGCGTATAGATATACGCGCCGCGAACATGCAATTCACTTTCAATCAGCTGATTATATCTGTATTTTTACAGAAACGGTAAGATACAGAGATATAAGAAGCTTGGCATCAGCTGATTAAAAAGGAATTGCTCATGTTCGCGGTGCGAAAATCTGTACGCACCTTTACATTTACCACTTGGTATCTCCCGAATACAAAAATTCATCTACACCAGTTCACTTTATTCCAATTTTCTTCAAACTTTATCAGTTTTCTACAAAAATGAATTGATCTAGGACCAACAATAGTAGAAGGACGTTTGAATTTAATAATATTATTGATACGAAATAATTATACCTCTTGTTGTTGAACTACTGTTTTCGTTGTATTGGAACTATGATCACTTCCATGTATTTTGAGAATCGAGCAACCAGATCGTTCCTAACATCTCACTCCCTGTGATCACACAAATTCTGTGTTCCACTGTATGACTCCATCCATCAATTCTCCAGTTGATGATTTCAATTTATTCTCCATTTTTGACTCCAATTCATCAACGATGAACTTCTACTATACTCTTTACAATTCTCATAGCACAATAAATATAAGACCTTCAGCACAAATATTGAGATCTCATTTCTATTGTTCCCAATGATTGAAACAAATAATACTTGTTGAAAGTGATGCTATTTGAATGAATTTCGTCGTTTCCATGTATCTATATGTTTCTCTACACACTAAAGTATAAACCAAACAGTTCAATTATTGTATGATATTCAAATTCTCAACAATTGAATAATTATTTTGAATACTCATTGTAGATCGTCTTTCTATTTTTCCCAATGATTGAGGGGAATACTTGTTGAACAAGATGCTATTTAAATAAAGCTCATCGCTACCAAGAACCTGTTTCTCTACACACCAAAGTATAAACCTAACCATTTATTGTATGATATTCAAATTCTCAAAAATTGAATAATATTTTGAATACTCATTGTAGATCGTCTTACTATTTTCCCCAATTGTTGAAGGAAATCCTTGTTGAACAAGATGCTATTTAAATAAAGTTCATATTTCCCATGTTTCGTTTCTCCACACACCAATTAAAAACCAAACAGTTTAATTATTGTATAATATTCAAATTCTCAACAATTGGATAATCTCTTGAATACTCATTGTAGATCATCTTTCTATTTTTCCCAATGATTAAAGGAAATACTTGTTGAACAAGATGTTATTTAAATGAATTTCATTGTTCCCATCTCTACACACCAAAGTATAAACCAAACAGTTCAATTGTATGATATTCAAATTCTCAACAATTGAATAATATTTTGAATACTCATTGTAGATCCTATTTTTCTCAATGATTAAAGGAAATCCTTGTTGAACAAGATGCTATTTGGATGAAGCTCATCGATATCACGTATCTGTCTCTCTACACACCAAAGTGTTTGGTTAATTATTATTATTTGGTTTATTATATATTGGTTTTGGGTTATTATTTGGCTTCTTATTTGGTCTCTCTAAACCACTGTTTGGTTTATACTTTGGTGTGTAGAAATGTTATTGTGTAATATTCAAATTCTCAACAATTGAATAATTTTCAAATACTTATTGTAGAGTCAGTTTCTAATCCCCTTCATTTTGATCACACAATTCCCATAATATCAAACCTACAATTTCAATTGCACGAAACCTTGAATCAGCAACGTCAACCCTGGAAAATGATCATCATCAATTCAACCACAAATCATCCATTCTATCCACTTCCTTTTGGCAAAACTCGACGGAAATAGGAAACAATGAACAACAGACAAGAAGTTTGGAAGAAAATTGTAGTGTGCACAGTGCACATTGCTTCCTTACATTACTCAATATTAAATTACCGTCCGGAACGGGAATTTTTCGAGATGAAACATTTAAAAACTTTTGCCGCATCAGTCATTTTAATTGAGTATTGCGTGCAGAGGAGAACGCTGGTGTAGCTGATGGCTGTGGAGGCCTCGATTTTAGTAATTCATCTTGGTGGAGCCGCTCATACACGTCCATCCATCCATTGTGCAAACGGGCATGCCGTGACACACGCACGCACAAGCTCTCACACTCGCACGCTTCCCATCTATTTGGAATGTGCGCCTCTCTTTGCTGTTCATCTATGCACCATCCGTGCTATGAAGGAAATTGAGACACTTCGTTATAATTCATAGATGTGTGGATGCGCACCTCAAATGAACTTTTCAAGTCAGCAAGGTGAGAATTGCCATCATGATAGCCAACCTCCGCCATGGAGACGGCTCAATATAGATCATTTGAGAACAGTGTATTATGCGTACATTCAGTCCATTATTTCCTACGGTATTATCCTTTGGGGAAGTGCACCCAAAGCGTTGTTAGATCAAATATCAGTGACTCAGAAAACTATAATAAAAGTTGGCCTTGGTCTATGCAGAAGATTTCCATCCGTACCATTATTCCAGGTCTTCAACGTTTTCAGAATCAGGCAGCTATTCATTAAATCAGTACTGATGTACATGTTCAAGAATAAAATATATTTCAATTCAGAGCCCAATCATCATTACATGACAAGACATTCCCGCTTTCATCACTCGGGTCTTCAACGAAACACCCGTTCAGCTTGTGATAGGAATATATCATACCTATGCCACACTAATATGAATAACATTCCTCAAGAAATAAGTCAGCCGGGCGCATGTAGTTTCTCAAAATATAAATCAATAATTACAAATTGGATAAAAACGCTGAATGAAGATCAATGTGAACGGCTACTTCAATCTATATATCAATAGGATATTGGTTACTTCTAATGTTTGGATATCCTCTTTGTCCCAATCAATATATATTTTTGCCTAGCGGTTCACCTTGTGATGACCAACGTGTCTGTGGTGTGTGTTTGTCTGTGGTGTATGTGTGTCTGTGGAGTGTGTGTATGTGGTGTGTGTGTGTGTGTGTATGTGTGTGTGTGTGTGTGTGTGTGTGGTGTGTGTGTGTGTGTGTGTGTGTGTGTGGTGTGTGTGTGGTGTGTGTGTGTGTGTTGTGTGTGTGGGTGTGGTGGTGTGTGTGTGTGTGTGTGTGTTGTGTGTGTGTGTGTGTTGTGTGTGTGTGTGTGTGTGCGCGATTAAGAAATTGAAAAACTTATTTCTCTTAAGTTCAATCAGGAAAAAATGTATACTTTAATCACACAGTACTGGACTCATTGACCCACGAACAGGCCAAAAAGGTCTATGTGGGCTCTTATATTTCATTAAATAGAGTGAATCCACTTGGGATAGGTGCAATAAGATAAGTTATACCACAATAAAATATGCTAAAACATTGTTGAACTGGATTAAACTAGGAATATTATTATCATAATATAATATAGATATATATGATAGGGAATAGGATAAGGTATTAATAGTATTATTTGTATCACATATCTCAAGTTGTGTATTTGCTCTGTTGAAATATTATTGTAAATTGTGTAAATTTTGCTGAAATAAATTCAATTCAATTCAATTCAAAATTCAATTCACATAGAAGAGGATGCGCTATGTAGACCTTGGGTTGTGCCTGAGTGAATAATTCTTCAAGATTCGAGGAGTCTAGATTCATTTGCATTAGTGGATATAGTCATTACCTCCGTAAACAAATCCATAGTGCATTGTGTGACGTCAGCACAGGTAGGGCTCCTACACCAATAAAAACTAAAGCTGATATAGATCAGCTGAAATCAACAAATTTTTATTGGTGTAGGAGGCCTACCTGTGCTGATGTCACACGAATGCACTACTGCTTTCTTTACGGAGGCACTGACTATATCCACTAATGCTAATTATGAATCTAGACTCCTCGAATCTTGAAAAATTATTCACACAACCCAAGGTCTACATAGCGCATTCACACATCTATGAATTATGACGTCAGCACAGGTAGGGCTCCTACAACAATAAAAACACTAGCTGATATAGATCAACAGAAATCAACGAATTCTCGGTGCTGACGTCACACGAATGTACTACGGCTTTGTTTACGGAGGTAGTGATATAGTACAGATTTCCTAACTAGAGTCCAGATAGCTGCATTACCAATTAATGTAGACTTGGATTGTAGTTATAGGAGTAATGTCAAGTTTGAATCGAATCAGATACAATTTGTAAAATCAATAAACAACATTTACAAACATCAGAACAGAATCCAGTTCCATACATGGAGAAAGTTATCTAAGGAAGTTTGATAAAGCTAGTACTAATGATAATCAATATTGGCGTTACCAAGAAAAATGAGTTCAATCAATCAATAATTCTATTAAAATCAACACAATAAATAACATAAAAGAGATCAAAACACAATCAAAAATAAATTTCCAATAAAATACAAAAACAGGCTTCATGGTTGGGTGTGCTGAAAAGAAAGAAAGGAAAAATGAGTTTAACTGCTAATATATCATTAATTTATTCAACAATTCCTTGTTGAAATTCTCAAAATTTGTTGAAAAATAAGAACTTCATTGCCATACTGAATTTCCATTTTGTTTTCTTTTTGGAGTGATTGGAGGAGAGACTTGTTATAATGAGATGCTTTTGAAATTGAGATCATTCATTTATTTATTTATTAGGTTAGCACAAACAATACAATGATCGGAAAAAAACAGGCTATTGCCCAAAACTTTTTCAATTTCCTAATTTAGTTGTTTCAAATTGTCCACATATACATAGGTTATGTCCGTTTCAATTTTCTACACCAAATCACACTCTGAGAATATAGATTAGAATAAAACAAACAATTTTAAATTCGGATAGATTGATAGTAATACTTTCATGAAAATTTCAAATTCACAAAATAAAGAATAAAGCCACTTATATTTTCATCGTTTCATGGGCGATGAAACGTCTCTACATTAGATCATAAACGATCTCTACACTCTACAGTAGAACTAACAACTGATCATCGAGCATAGATTTGGTTGTGTTCAGAGGATAAACTCTAGTATATAACTAACCATTGTAAATAAATTGATAATCATTCTTGTAAATAGTTATTGGTTGTTGTTTATTCAAAGTACATTCAACATTACATAATACTGAAATCTCTCAAGGGTAGTAACAGAACGGTAAGGTCTTGATGTAGATTTAACTCGCTAGGTTGCGCAAAAGCCTGTTAAATTGTAATCATGACTAAATACCACGAGACCCAATCAGGGAAACCATCTTCACAAGAAAGACTTGTGTTAATGGTTTACGTTTAGTTTGATAGTGAACTGATAGATTCAACTAGCTAGGTTGCACAAAATCCTGTTAAATTCTAATCATGACTGAATACCACGAGACCCAATCAGAAAAACCATCTTTTCAAGAAAGCCTTCTATTATTGGTCTACGTTTAGTTTAATTATGATTACTATTTAACAGTCTTTTACTTTTTGTGTAGTTGAGAAGTTGATATTGTGGTAATTATTCATATTGAATGAAAAAGACTAAGAAATTGTCAAAAACCAGAGTTTTTTTGATACTTAGAAAGACCGGTTTCGGTTATTAAACCATTTTCAATCTCTGATAAACTACAATCCGATATCGTTGTCATTGATAGTCGGCTACACTGTATTCCTATTTTGGACACTGAAACGAGCAGTGAGCTTACACTCCAAAAAGTGACAATTTAATGGACAGAGTTATTATACGCCTCCATTCCAGGGATAAACGACCAGTATAATAAACGACCCAGCTAGTTTTATTTTTAACGTCAGTCCAGCTGTGATGTAGTCACTAAAATGTCATGTTTTTTTTCAAAAAGAGTAAAGCTGCGTTTACACCAAAGTTAATAACAAAATGTTAATAACCTAATCCTTATAGATTCTATTGGATTGAACATATCTTATCATACACATGATGAACATATGTGTTTGTCAAGTTCCGTTCAATCTAATAGAATCTATAAGGATTAAGTTATTAACATTTTGTTAATAACATTGATGTAAACCAAGCTTGAGTCGCGCGGTGATGATCGATATTATAAACAGTTAGGCAATCATTAAGGTCCGGTTAAATGCTACAAAAGACTGTTATTGAATGAAAAAGACTAAGAAATTGTCAAAAACCACAGATTTATTGATACTTAGAAAGACCGGTTTCGGTTATTAAACCATTTTCAATCTCTGATAAACTATACTCTAGTTTATCAGAGATTGACAATGGTGTAATAACCGAAACCGGTCTTTCTAAGTATCAATAAATCTGTGGTTTTTGACAATTTCTTAGTCTTTTTCATTCAATAACAGTCTTTTGTAGCATTTAACCGGACCTTAATGATTGCCTAACTGTTTATAATATCGATCATCACCGCGCGACTCAAGCTTGGTTTACATCAATGTTATTAACAAAATGTTAATAACTTAATCCTTATAGATTCTATTAGATTGAACGGAACTTGACAAACACATATGTTCATCATGTGTATGATAAGATATGTTCAATCCAATAGAATCTATAAGGATTAGGTTATTAACATTTTGTTATTAACTTTGGTGTAAACGCAGCTTCACTCTTTCTGAAAAAAACATGAAATTTTAGTGACCACATCACAGCTGGACTGACGTTAAAAATAAAACTAGCTGGGTCGTTTATTATACTGGTCGTTTATCCCTGGAATGGAGGCGTATAATAACTCTGTCCATTAAATTGTCACTTTTTGGAGTGTAAGCTCACTGCTCGTTTCAGTGTCCGAAATAGGAATACACTGTAGTCGACTATCAATGACAACGATATCGGATTGTAATGGACATGTATTGGATTCGGGTTATAAGCAACGGGTACCAGCAGGCAACTGAATAGGAGATGAGTGCAAACTCGATTTCCATCACGTCGAGTTTTTATGTCAATCGATAGAAAAGTAGATATATGAAGCTCACATGTACATAGATAGTGGGCACATCACATTAAAGAGTCACACGTGTAGTATGCGGGCGATTCAGTGCCACAGGGTCCTTCTGTAACATTCACATTTATTAGCAATTGACACAGCCCAACTCTTGTTCCCAATTCATCTAAAATGCTAATGAGAACGCTGGCTACAGTTTTTTATCTGAAAAATCCAATATTTTCCAGTTGGCTGTATATCGTCCGAATATGAATTGACTTTCTACAAAATTGTGCAACCAATATTGGCAATATTCAATTCCCGGTAGTTCGTTATTAATCTAATGACTATTTGGAATAGAGTATGAACATATTTGGGATGCAGTGAGGAACAAGTTTAAATTTCAATTCAAATAAATGTTTGAATTATTCAGGTTTCTCATTACATACAATATTGAGAGGGAATAACTCATATTCTCTGATAGCATGGGAGAGTTTATTTATTTATTCAATCATACACAAAATTTATTAAATTGATTGGGGAAGGACTAACAGGCACATCCCAAAACTGAACTGTTCCTTCCCCGAATTTTGATACATCAAATCCAAAACGTGAGAGATGTTTCATCCACTGTTTGACAACATTTTTAGGAATTCAGGTGTTTATTTTACATGAATTGACCATTATTATACTGGTGGCTCCCGGGGCTGGATGACTCGCTCGTGTATGTAGTACTGATTTTCAAATCCACAACTTGTAATTCCTTGGTTATCCTATACTATGAAGTGAGCAACTTCTGTTTATATTTTTATATGTTTAGATGTTTTGGATGTTTAGATGTTTAGATGTTAGATGTTTATATGTTTGTCTTTCACCGGATCTCGAAAACGGCTCTAACGATTCTCACGAAATTCAGAACATAGTAGGTTTATAATATAAAGATTCGATTGCGCTTGGTCTCATCTCTGGGAAAACTCGCTGAAGGACATTAAAAGGATAATTATTATTCATCCTTGGAAAAACAGCTGATAATAATTATTTCGTCGTATGTTGGTGATGGAAGTGAGTGAGCGAGTTCATGTGTGTGGGACTGTGTCAAAATTATGACTCAGCTGTTGAACTTTTGTAATCATTCAATCAGGTACTTGGTGCCGGTTGCAAAAAAAGCTGGGTTATTATCAATCCTGACTAATTTTCCAGTAGATCCATCTTTTTGAAATGATCTTCTCTGATTTGGGTTCACGTGAAGTTAATCAGGATTAAAATTTAACCGGCTTTTGTGCAACTGGGCCTTTGTGAAGGAAATTTTTGCATTACTCTGGGAATTAATCTCGATTTACTGTGATTAGATAGAACATTTCTGTATGAACGTTATTATAATTTCTTTATTCGTAATAACTTTTTTATGCTTTTGTACTCCAGAGCGAAGCTCGGTCCCCGATATTTTTACATAAATTGACTATTATTATACTAGTGGCTCCCGGGGCTGGAGAGCTTGCTCGTGTATGTAGTACTGATTTTCAGATCCACAACTTGTGATTCCTTGGTCATATATCATAAGCACTTAAATCCAAAACTGCAGTTTTGAGAAAATTGAGTCCGAAGTTTTCTTGTATGTTCAAACATAGTTTTCAAGAATATTTTTGATCCTATCACAATGAAACTTACAAAGTAGGTTCAAAATACATCTATTCATGGTTCTATTTTTCCAAAGTAATGAAAAAATGAAAAACTACTGATTTAATTATAACTTGAGTCGTTTGGTCCATGAAAATATATGGCATAAGATGGACTTTGCCATCTTATCAATGATACTTTACACCCTCCAAATAGCATCTTTCACATTTACAAACTAACAACAGTAAAGTGTTTATACCCAAGCATAGATTCCCAAAATTCATCTGCAATACCTGACTTGAGATGTTATAATGAAAGTAGGACAAAAGTGGTTCTACCAAATTGTAGATCTCGAAATTTCACATCCGGAAGTGAAATTATCTCATTTCTTTGAAAAGTGGACTCAAGTGCTTGTTTCAAATTCGCAAAAAAAAACAAAATACAAAAAAACATTACAAAAAATAAATAAGTATATGCTACTGCACTTAACTAAAATACATAAATGTTAATTTATTTGATTTTCAATTATATATTTTTAATGACATGCTAGCATAGACAATTAGTCTGTTCGCTAGCTGACATTGCTAGCATAGACAATTAGTCTGTTCGCTAGCAATGAGTTGAGATTAAAAAATATAATAATAATAATAATAATAATAATAATAATAAAATAATAATAATAATAATAATAATAATAATAATAATAATACAGTAATACAGTAATATATTCATAAAAATAAATAATGATGTTCTCACATTTTGCAACATTTAATATGGAGCTTTCATCTTTATTTTCAAAACCCTGGACCACAGATGAGAAATTAAAAAAAAATGAAAATGAATTAAAAAAAATGAACAAGAATTATTATAAACATGAATCAACAGAACTTGATTGATTACTCTGTATGGGTCAATTGTTGAGGAATTATACTCAAGACTATCCTTCCCATCAACACTTTACTTTTTGAATGGAGAGAGAGAGCGAGAGTGTGTGTATAGATCAGAGCGAAAATGATAGAGAATGTCAAAATCATCGAGTAAGAATAACGGACCAATGGTAGCAATGATTGGTGGATTGGAACGCCCACTGGTGTAGTTCTCAATTCTGCCAGTAGGTGGCACCAGGTACTGGGTTGTACCAGTACCAGAAATAGGAATAATATCAGAGTTCAACAGCTCAGGTTCACAACTTCACAAAAAAATCTTCTGTACACAACATCTGTTTCACTGTACAATTCATTACCACTAGAAATTAAGGCATTGTCTCTTACATTCAAAATTGAAAACTGTACTGAAAGCTGAAAGTTTATTTAATATACAAGAATTTTATGTAATTGACTGGACCAAATATTTGTAGGCTAATATTATTTGTATGTATTTATTGTATTCATATGTAATATAAATGTGATAATATGTATAAATGTGTAATATGTATGTATCAATATTATGTAATATCTAGTACCTATTTCTGACGTTTATCAATGCATTGTTAAAAATGTCTATGATAATGAAGATTCTTATTCTTATTCACTCTAGAACATTTCTGAGTCTAAATACTCGATTCCCCTTGAAGTACCTTGATTTGAACGTGATTAAACTATTGAACCCCCTGGGCTGGAGAACTCGCTCATGAACTAGTGTACTGCTGATTTTGAAATCTACATCTTGTGATAATAAAGTGAATCAATAGAACTTGATAGAGTTGAGACATTTGAGGGTACGATAGCGCTCTCACACTCACATCTTATTTTAGAGTAGAATCATATTATTATAAGTTGGGAACAAGAGAAATTTCGACTTCGACTAGGACCCAGAATAAGATTTCAGATAAAGAGAGGAAAAGGTGTGTGCTATACAAATAAATTTGAACTTGAATTGCAGGTCAATGAACCTACTTCAGTTAGATTATTTTTTTTACTTTCAGATTATATTTTCTTGAAGTGGCGTCAGCACTGATAAGCCTCGAGTTTTACAGCATTTTTATTTTCCTTCAAGGTACCATTTTCACTGCACAGTTATATAACTGATACAACAATTGAGAGAGAAATATCAATTTAGAATTGTAAGTTTTCAACTCAACAAACCAAATTCAGGAAACACATCTTCAAGTTGACTTCATCTGGATTTCAACCCATCTTTCACTCAACTTTAAACAAACCAACATAAAAATCTAATTCAGCATGACAATAGAGAAGAGAATACAAAAATCATAGCATACTCTTTGTGAACATTGTATTTCAGAAATTCATAGAAGCAGCTAGATATAACCCGAAGTATACAATGTGATCACATAGAATCTTATATTCTATATTCTCAGGGTGTAATGTGACTCACTCCCACAAACCAAGAGACACATTTGAGTGTCATGTTATATTTCGCAGCCTCCAATCTTCAACATATTTTTTTTAAATGTGCGTTTATTACATAAATCTTACTTCTAATCTTCAAAATTTATTTTTATGTTACATTCTTTACTCTCTGGGTATAATGTGACACTTGAACTATAACACTTTTTTATGTATTTCACACGACATGCAGTCAAATATTAATTTTTATTACATAATAGATGCAATCAATACATCGCAGCTCGTAATAGATTGAAACCATCAACTTTAACTATCTCACAGTTCAGTTGAGTGTAATGTATTATTTCACAGCGTATTATATACACATAAATATATTAACATAAATATTTTCAAAGTCTCGTTTATCAGATGAATCCTGCCTCCAATCTTTGAAACTTATTCCCAAAATTGTGTTTATTATATAAATTCTAGCTCCAATCTACAAAATTTATTTACAAATATGTGTTTATTAGATACATCCAGTATCGGTTAGTTTCATATTTTATTCCATAGCCTCTTATCTTCAAAATTAATTTTCAAATGTGCGTTTATCTCATAAATTCTGCCACCAATCTACAAAAATGCGTTTATTTTTTAATGTGCGTTTATTAGAAATATCCAATATCGGTTGAGTTTCATGTCATATTTCAAAACCTCTATCTTCAAAATTAATTTTCAAATGTGCGTTTATCTCATAAATCCTGCCACCAATCTACAAAATTGCGTTTATTTTTCAATGTGCGTTTATTAGATGTATCCAGTATCGGTTGAGTTTCATATTCTATTTCACAGCCTCTAATCTTCAAAATTGACTTTTAAATGTGCGTTTAGACTATAACATAAATCCTGGCTCCAATCTTGAAAATGCATTTCCAAATGTGCGTTTATTACATAAATCCTGCCACCAATCTCCAAAATTTCATTTATTTTCGAATGTGCGTTCATTACTTAAATCCTGGCTCCAATCTTCAAAATGTATTTTTTAATGTGCGTTTATCACATAAATCCTGGCTCCAATCTTGAAAATGTATTTCCAAATGTGCGTTTATTACATAAATCCTGCCTCCAATCTTCAAACTTGCATTTATTTTCAAATGTGCGTTTATTACATAAATCCTGCCACCAATCTCCAAAATTGCGTCTATTTTCAAATTTGCGTTTATTACATAAATCCTGCCCCCAATCTCCAAAATTGCGTCTATTTTCAAATGTGCGTTTATTACATAAATCCTGCCCCCATCTCCAAAATTGCGTCTATTTTAAATGTGCGTTCATTAGATAAACCCTGTTTGTCTGGCACAAATCTACTTATCACAAGAGGGCTGCAACTTTATAAACATGCTCGAGGTATGTTTGCATAGCGAATAGTATGCTACAAATCCTTCACAGCTCTGCTCCAGCCTAATATAATCTGACCTCGCAGCACTTATGCTCAGGGGGTTCCAGCACTAATCCGCCTCAACTTGCTTTACACGTTCTGTTGACATTGTGGCTTAGAATACTGTAGACATGCCCCTGTTCCCTCCTGTTCCTCCTACTCCTGCTAACTCCTACTCCTGTTCCATCCTGTTCTTGCTACCTCCTGCTACCTCCTACTCCTGTTCCATCCTGTTCTTGCTACCTCCCAGTCCTGTTCCTGCTCCTGGTCCCTCTTGCTCCAGGCTACACAGAGCACAGTTTACAGGGATGCTGTGTTTGCTATTGTCCTATTTGTTTCCCCTATTGGCTGTGGGGGTTGTACTTGTAGCCAGTCGACTAACCAACCTGTATTTCTATATAGCTGACAGGAAATGATAATCATGAAGGCCTGAACTGAAGCTGATTGATGCTGTGGTAATACGCAACGATAAAATTTACACTAGGAACAGAATATTGTGGAACTTCTCCATACATGACAAACTTTTGCTGGATGCACACCTGAGGAGGCGCGACGCGGCATTTTGCATCCAGGTGCTTCTTGCTTATTGGTTTGAATAGAAGAACTCACACGTACACTGAATTGGGCATGGCGTGGAACGGTGTGATAAGGCAATCTCCATATGATCAACACTTTGTAACACCAAGCCGCGCCTTCTCAGGTGTGCTTAGCCTTAGCTTAATATGATGTCACTAAATTTTTATGAAAATTAGCCATCAATCAGTATTTACATTTATATCTCAATACGGACTTCTTATGTGATTAGTAAGTTGTGCAGCAGTTTGTATTTTTAGATATAGTTGAATGCAGCTTTCTGGGAAATTGAATGGTATATCTCCTGATTTTCCCGTGCATATTCTAAATTTACAACATTTCGAGTTCTACGATTCAAGTTTGGACGTCGTTCGTACCGCGGCATTTTCAAGAATTAAAATTTTGTGAATCAGTACAAAGAAATTTCAGATCTACCGACGGCTGTTGGATGACGCAATGATTATAACAGCTGATTTTTATTTCTGTGTGTGGCCAGCTCACAAATCTTCTCCCATAAGGATTGGATGTAAACTTTGAAGGACCATAAGAAAGAGTCCTGAAGTCGGATTATAAATTTGATAGGTCATGAACCTGGTCTTGAACATATCGATTAAACCTATAAAAAATCATCAAATTTGGTGCACACATAAAAAAGTTATTGAATGTCAAAATTTGAGGCTCGATTTTTATTTATATAGATTATGGTTATATTGAGATAATAAATTATGATTGAGCACTAATATGTTCATGCATTTATTTATAATTTAAAATTTACTGCATATTGTCTATTTTTTTATTTTCATTTATCATTTTCACGAGAGAGGACTGATAGGGAGAGAAAAACTATGGATATTCCTTGTACTATTTCTCTCCCAAATTTACATCAGGCTACATTAAAAAGATCGAAATAAGGTTATGATTTCACTTTTCTGAAATCTAGCCCATCTTCACTTGAAAAACAACAAAAACTAATAATTTTAAATAATTTTTTGATTGTTATTCTATGACAACTAAATTAAAATGACTTCAAAAATACACATTCTTGTTCAAGGCATGAGAATTGTTATGATAAGGTAATTCCAACCAGCATTCCTCGGAAAAGGATATTCCACTAATAATAACCTCTAATTGGGTGACACTAATTACACTCTACTTCATACTCCGATCACTTAAATTACTCTAAGTAATAAACTATTTTCCCATTTACGTGAAGGCATAGAATAAAACAATCTTAAAGTTTTCTATGGTGAAGGCTATTTTCCCACAATAACAATAATTCCACCTCCAATCACAGTTCCTGTCTTAAATCGTACTTTATTTGATTGGCAGCGTTATACTATATTACTTGATGCGGCAATACCATTTTATTTTCAACTATAGTAGAACAGTACTACTTTCCTCTTCCAAAGGATTTGGTTGAGATTATCTTCTATTTTCAATTCATCGATTATTATCATTCTACCCTAGATCACCTCCTTTAAATCGAAATTCTCACTCCACTATTCCGCTCTCCTCATTGTTTCCTCAGTCACACCGTATCACTCGCTCTATATTTATTCATTAATTCATTGATACAATAAGTACATCATCAAAATGATAAGGAGAGGAAAAATAAGTATACTTTTTCTATCTCCCTGTCACTCTCTCTCACTCTCTCCCGGTCGTGTGTTGATGGGAAGGATATTTTATATCCTTCTAAAAGAATCGACAATTATTTGTTGAAATACCGCCGATTTATGAAGTTACATTACAATTTTATATTATCATTATTCCAATTGCATTCAATCTGTATTCTCTTTGATTAATTTTAATTATCTAGTTTGTATAATCCGTTGAATAATTTATTAGCATTACCGTCATTTAATGTAAATTAGTGTGAGCCAGTAAAATGTAATAAAGTAAAAGCCAGTAAAGTTAAAGGTCGTAATATTGTAATATTAGTTAATATTATAATAATATAAATATATATTAATACATATAAAAGTTATATTAAGTTAAAGCCAGTAATATTGTAAAATTAGGTAAGCCAGTAAATATTGTACATACATAAATAAGAAATCTTTCTCTTTATTTATTCATTCATTCATTTATACAATAAGTACATCATCAAAATGATAGGGAGAGGAAAAATAAGTTTCCTTTCCTATCGCTCTGTCACTCACTCTCTCACAATCTCTTTTTCTCCCTCTCACATTCTCTCTCTCGCTCTCCATCTCTATTCTGCCTCCAAATACCATCCGTTAGCGTTTTCCGCTTTATTACGCCCTAACAATCGTTTGGCCTTTTACGCTTTAGAACTCCTATGGTGTCATCCATCGTTGCCAAGGCTGAGAGGCGAGGAATAAAGGCGAGCGAGAGAGAGTGATGAAGTGAGCGAGAGGGTGTTTGAGAGGAAGTAGAAATAC
>NW_024091379.1:0-20052 GCF_014356525.2 Nilaparvata lugens | reverse complement strand
CCGTCAGGCTCGCTTCGCTCGCCATATCCGTTTAGCCAGACGTTTAGTCTGGACCCTCGACTAGATTGTCCTAACATATGATCTTCCTATAAATGGAAAATGCAGGCGAGCGAAGCGAGCCTGCTGATCTCATACTTGGACGATCCAGTCGGGGGTCAAGGGGGCGGAGCCCCCTGGCTAGACGGATATGCCGAGCGAAGCGATCCTGCTGATCTCATACTTGGACGATCCAGTCGGGGGTCAAGGGGGCGGAGCCCCCTGGCAAGACGGATATGGCGAGCGAAGCGAGCCTGACGGCTAGTACACATATGAGTACATATTTATTGATCCTTACGATAAGTGCATCATCAAAACAAAAATGATTGGGAGAGAAAAAATAAGGTAACCTTGTGCTATTCCTCTTCCAAATTTAGATAAGGTTACACATAGTCCGAAATAGATTAAGTCTTGTAGTTGTTCACTTCACAAGAGTTGGGCTCTCAATTATTTTCATAAAGTAGATTTTTGAATTTAGAAGCTTCAAAACCAAACATAGAAGAATGGGAAGAAAAATAAAAATCTCAGTCCCCTTTTTGAATTTTTTAATCACAAAATGTTTCGGACATTGATGCCATTTTCAAGTCTTGGACTTTCAAAAAGTAATATTTAAATATTAAATATTTAAAAAAGGGTACTGAGATTTTTATTTTTCTTTCTTTTTTTATCACAAGTAAGTCTCTATACAGAAAAGAGATGAAACATAGAAGAAATGTGTCAAATCATGGGTATGGTGGATATTATGAGTAATATCCATTGAGAGTGATAAGGGAAAATAGTTATCCAATTCTTTCTTCATTCAAAAAGGCATGCAGCAAGGCATGCCTTCTGGTGCAATATGAATCCGGCCTCTGACAAAGGAATGTTGAACAGTTTAATTGTGGACATAGGTAACGGAATTAGCGCAATTTTATGAGGCATGCAAGCTATTTTTGCAACTCAGACACCACAAAGCATTTGTAATTGAGAAGGACGATTCGAAGAGAAAGAGAACATGATTGAAAAGTGAGGGAGAGGAGTTTGTATGACAGAGAAACACCGAACAATGATTTTCGAGTTAGAAGAAATGTATTAAAATAAAGCCAAAGAAAAGAAAGAGAAGTAGAAGTTATAAGAGAAAAAAGAGCCCAAATCTCAGGATTGTTCCTCCATCCTCCACGTATGAAGTCTACAGATTTCATAGACATAGATGACAGACTGATTATGGTTGTACTCGGACATTATAGCTACTGAAGTTTTAATGAATGGATTAGCTCGTTTTCACCGTCGACTCAAATAATAATCAGTCTACGAGTTTTTCTAAAGGACCGATCATTTTATGAAGGGTTGACTTCTATCCAAGTGTAACAATTAAAATATTCAAGAAATGAGGATATTTGTATGGTTGTTGGAAATTGAGAGATGAAGAAATTCTTCAGCTCTTCAAGTGTAGAGATAGATGTATATATTGAAAAATAGTATGAATTTCCGACAGTCATAATATAATAGAGAAACAATAGCGTGAGTAGATATCCCATGGTATAGGGCGTTTATGTCGCAACTTTTACTGTTATCTCAAGCCGATTACTGTTGATTATTGTCGGTTTTTACTGTTTTGTTGGGGTAAGAGTGTATGAACGGCACAATATGAGAGACTACCAGCGTCATAAAGCTTCACAGGAAAGAAGTACGTGGACTATCAGCTTGAGATAACAGTAAAAGTTGCGACATAAACGCCCTATACCATGGGATATCTACTCACGCTATTGTTTCTTTATGATAATATTATAACTCTCTCTAGAAATAACTTTTCTTGTTTCTTGAATAGTATCAAATCAAACTAATCCCAAACTTGTTCATTAGAAGATAATAGCGATTTTTAAATATGAAACAGTTATCAAATTGTCGTTTGAAGCATTATAATATGGATAATCTCTGATTCATCACGTTTCCATAGAAATGGAAATTCAAGCTGAAATTTCCCGCTTACAAATAGATAACATCAATGTAGAAAGCAAAGTATTCGAAGCGTTGAAAAGATTCAGTTCTGTGGAAAAACCACTGGTAATGTAGTTTCCAATCCTTGGATTTTCAATCGAATTTCTGAATTAGCGTCAATGAATGAGAAAGTTACTCAGTTGATGGAAGAAGATGAGGCTAAAGAAAAAGAAGCATAATTGTTGTAAAATGTAGATTAATTAATTGAATAAATACAAATAGCTTTTGGGTGAAGAAGAGAAACACCAAGAAATTCAATAAATGAATCATCATTATACACTCAAAGTTTCCAATATATTATACAGCCGTCAAGCTCGCTTCGCTCGCCATATCTGTCTAGCCTGGACCCTCGATTGGATCGTCCAAAAATGAGATCAGCGGGCTCGGTTCGCTCACCTGCATTTTTCATTTGAGCATGCTTCTTTCCATCAGAAAGTCGAAGTACTGAGAAAACGCAGAAAAGCTGAGAAAAACGTTGAGAAAACGCTAGTTTTGGGCGTATCTTTGATGAAATATTAAAGTCACCTCATCACAAAATTTTTAGACCCTAGCTAAACCTCTATACCAAATTGAACATTTTCTGTCTATTACTTGATGGAAGAACTGAGAAAACGCAAAAAAACGCTAATTTCGGGCGTATCTTTGGCGTTATTTCAAATTCCTTCTAAAACAACATTATTACACCCCAGCTGAGCTTCTGTAGTAAATTTTAGTTCTGGAAGTAGTCAGTGAGTGAGTGAGTGCTATTTCGCTTTCATATATAATATATATATATATATATATATATAGAATATATATATATATAATATATATATAAGTTTTGGGACCTCCACGTTCAATAATAATATTCAGTACTAAAATAATATGCTGGATTAAGAATATTTTAGCACATTGTTATTCATGTTGAAATGAAACAAGAAATTCATCATTTTTTTCGTGAAACTACACAACAATTCTGTCCATCAAGAATATTTAGTAATAGAAAATCAAAACAGTTAAAGTGACTAGACAAAATTGTTCAGCGTCTAGCCGACAATAAATTCTGTCCAAGAAGAGTACTCAGTAATGAAAAATCAAATCACTTGAAGTGACTAGACAAAACCGTTTAGCGTCTAGCCGACTTGTGATAGCATTGTTAGCGTTTCAACAAGGGGAACTTGATTGAAGCGTTTAATTTAGGAGAAAATTGCCGGTTGCGGAGTGATAAAAGCGACTTTACAAGTTGTGGCATTGAGTGGTTGGTGGCATAGTACTATTGTCTCACTACTTAACTGGCTAATAACTGTTATCAAACCGCTGATAACGTGATAATAACCGTATTGAGGAAACTTTGACCGTTCTTTTCAAAATCACATGGAAAGTGAACGTTGTAGACTAGACGTTGCCGAGAGTATGCGAAATGTTAATGGAGACATTTTTGTGAAGTAAATATATGATAACTGGACAGTTATTAGTGTTGGTAAGTTGATTGTTGGAAAATGAACATGGGAAAATAAACGTATGGATGGATACGTCTGTGAAATACTGTACGAGGTGATAACTGGACAGTTTTTAATCTAGTATTACTGTCATAGTTCTAATTGTCATTTCTGAGTGTCGTTAGTCCAAGCTGATGAGTTACAAGTTATCATAAATTATTTATCCATGTATTCATTCACAGAAGTATAGAGCAGAAGGGAAATCTCAATATAAGAATAAGGGAGAATATTAGAGCAATGCGAGAAAGAAATAGAGCTATTCGCGTTGTTGAAGACAAGGATAGCAATACCATTGCTAATCAAACACTGCCATTATGAAGTGGACCTCACTATAGAACAAGAACAACCACAACATGATACAGTATCAACACAATATGATACACATGATACAGTATCAAATCACTAAGATATAGTATCACTATATACTTGACCTCACTATAGAAGAAGAGCTTGAGGATCTTCGAGTTGGAAGTTTTTTTTCTGAATTGTAGCTTGATGAGAAATAGTTGAAGGTCTCTAAAGGTGCGTACAGATATACGCGTCGCGAACATGAGCAATCCACTTTTAATCAGCTGACTATAACTGTATTTTTACAGGAACGGTATAAGATATAGATATTAAAAGCTTGGCATCAGCTGATTAAAAGTGAATTGCTCATGCGCGTATATTTGTACGCACCTTAATGTGTTCAAAATCCTCTAATCCATTGAATTTGAAGGAACTATCTCCGATATGAATCGAAGTTTTGGGGTGAGATAATAGCAATCCAATATTTTTCTACTAAAAACTTCAGGAGTCAGGTCTATGAAAATGTTTGGGATTTTTTTTAAATAGAGGTCTCTGTCGTGATACTATGAATTCGAATAATTAACTTCCAACTAGTAAAGTTGACTTTCAAACCAATG
The DNA here is from genome assembly GCF_014356525.2 of Nilaparvata lugens. Lineage (NCBI taxonomy): Eukaryota > Metazoa > Arthropoda > Insecta > Hemiptera > Delphacidae > Nilaparvata > Nilaparvata lugens. The sequence continues at coordinate 15,656 of NW_024091379.1, read as the reverse complement.
AACATATGGGAGAATTTCCAGGATCTTTGGGAACTTATTGTGTGAAAAATTATAGGTAGGTCAAATCAAGTAGTGAGAGTGATGTGATCTATCTAATCCATCAAAAAATCAATCATATTTGAATGAAAGTTTGGATTGAGTTCACACATAGTCTTCCAGGGCTAGATTTGCATTTTTGCACCCTAGACCCAATAGTTCCTTTTACTTCGACAGATTTTGTAATCCCCAGAGTTTTTAAAATAAAATGTTTATGAGCAACATTCACTACTCTCACGAAATAGTTATTTGTGCAACTAGTGCGCAAAGTGACAGTTTGCTGCACCGAAAGAAACGTTTACGCCCGAGCCTTAGGCGAGGGCGGAATGGTTCTTGAGTGCAGGAGAGGAACTTTGCGCACGTATTTCACATTAAGTTTTTCCTACAGTTACCATTGAATATGAAAAGTGGGTAATTATGGGTAAAATTGCCTGAAATGCATCAAATGTTTTTCTGTGTAATTTTATTATTGATAATAGTATATTTCGCACCTAGGGCCGAAAATGAGACTTTTCCGGCTCGAAATCGGGTTTCAAGTCCGAGGCCGTAGGCCGAGGACTAGAAAAGATTGAGAGCCGGAAAAACATTTTTGCCCATGGTGAGAACGTTATTTTTCGCTACACAGAAAAATAAACAATATAAATATAAGAATAATTGCTTATTAGGCACTTCCGAAAGCAAAACAGGAAGGTCATAGCTCTAGTAAATCTGAATATCATGAAATTGTCCAAGTATTTTTATTTTTTATTCTGATTTGTCTAAATAACCTAAAATATTATGTTCAATTATGTAAGAGGTTGCTCTACTTTTTATTCTTCCAAATGACAATAAGATGATATTATTATAAATGTTTTGATTCTTGAATAATAAACACAAATAATGAAAAGTTTTTTGATCAGCTGTTTTAGCACACTTGAAATTTGGCCAATCTGAATGTCAATGTCAACAATGCTTGTTGTCGACTTCGGAAGTTTTAGGTTAGAAGTTCTATCCCACTCTGAAAATCGAATTTGAATAGTTTATAATATATATTTTATCTGTATTTTATTCATCCAAATAGAATGATAGTATCTTATTGCAGAATACTTATTCAATTCTAGAAGCATAAACTGATTCCGTTTCATGAACCATTTTGTAAACACGTTCACATCAAATCAGAATCAGCTGACTTCAAGGTTATTTTACAGCCCTAGGGCCGTAAAACTTTTACCGGCCTGGTCAGAAAACAATCATTTTCGGCCTCCATATGACACATGAAAACCAGCTCATACATCCAAGTGGGGCGAAAAAACCTTTATCCTAAAATCCTAAAGTCCTTGTTGTCCTTGGTTATAATATATACTTAATAATTAGCGCGGTGTGCTGGGTTGCATCTCTGCTCACTATAGCAGCCACAGCAGTCACTGTTACAACTTCATTTTGATTTTGCTGCACTGTTGCTCCATATAACTACTAAGTATTTTGCGTTGCCATGTTGCAAATCTGGAGTGCAGAAAATTTTCCCGCACTAGAGCGGAAAAGTGATTCTTTGCGTTCTGTAATCAGTGCAGCAATGGCCACTTTTCAACGTAACTGTAGGAAAATATAATACTGTCACCGTCTCATTTACGCATACTATTTTTCACAAAGAAACTTTTTGAATATACAGTATTGATGATTTGATTCTTCAACGAATATAGTCAACTAATAAGAAAGAGCATTTGATATCTTGAACTCATTGTCACAAATACAGTCATGTCACCTTTATTTGGTTGGTTTGGATTGGTTGGAATTGCCAACTCACTCCCACAAAATGGAGTATTATGACGTTGGTGATTTGTCATCGACCAATAGGATTGGAGGGCGTGTTCTAGAACGAAGCTAGTCGCTTGTGATTGGTGGAAGAGTTATTGAACATAGTTGGACGTAGTACTGTATTTGTTCGGTAGATGGAAGTTGATTCAATGAATTCTGTATGCTCTACAAAAATAATAATTACGTTGTATTAGTTTATTGAAATACTATAATATTCATTTGCAGTGGAAAAATCTGTTTATTATTGTAAGTTCAATGATTCAGCCTAACGCCTTCGGCCTTGGAGTCTCAATCTTTGATGATTCAGGATATACTTAGAACAATAATTATTACATCGTCTAAATTGTTTAAAAATGATTGGAAAATAAATTCAACAATTTTTCAACTTGTTCCAATGAATTTCAAAATCTGAATCTCATGTAAGCATGATCTTTAGTCAATTGAGTGGGAAAAAACATAACAAGTAAGGACTAATCTCTCATTCATAAATATTACTATTTTTTTTCTTCGAAGTGCGCCCTGGTAACACGCACCCATAGGCCCGGTACTACATGATCTATTGGAAAATCTGGCACTGAAGTTTTCTACATAATAGTATACAGTTCAATATTATGCCAACTCCTCTCCATTCTACTATCGAGATATATTTACAGCCAACATTATATCAATCAATAATTTATCGGTCATATTGATACTTTTATTATTGATAATAATCACAGATATAATTTAATCTCAATTGTAATCTATGATTTGATTGAGGAACAGGCTTGATGAAATATGATTTTTTGGTAATATTGATTATAAAATAATTTATTATTGAATTTAGGAACAGACCTGATAAAATGTGATAATAATTCAGTTATATTTATGATAAAATCAACTCTAATAAAAAATTCAATCTGCCTTGGCCATAACCTTTGACCGCCAACAATGTATCAAAAGACGTCTAGACTGTGGTCTAGTCTAGCCTAGAGCATTCTGCAACCAAGTTCAATGCCCCCTTTGGCATTTATTCGCTCAGACGAGCACCGAATAAAGAATGAGAGATGATAACAATCTCAAAAACATCTGCCAAATTTTTTCAAAACGGAATTTGTACTCTCTCGGGCGTGTGTGTGTTTTGGCCATTTTTCAATGTTAACGCTATTGAAATTAATTGATTATAACGTGCCTCCATGCGTCTAAATCAGGAAACCGAGTGATGTTATCTTAATTGTTATGTTATTAGTCTTGTAAGTTTTCATGGGGGTATTCCTGACAAAGTTGTAACTTGCTATAGGGTCTACCTCCAATGAGATACTTAACTTTTGATGGGATTAAGAGATAATTTTGTCAGTCAACGATCCAGAAGCATAGGCCTGTTTCAGCTCGAATACTATCCCTACAGATTCCAACTACAGTACAGATCCATCTTCCATCTTATATTTTGATACCTCTCATGATTTAGCATATGGTCTCGATCAATATCTTTCAGTGTTATGAATTAAATGTCTCACATACTCTTAATCCTCAATATCGGAGGACCGACCTTCGCTCTGGAGTACAAAAGGATAAAACATTTATTAGGAAAGAAGAAATTATAATATATTTATAGTTCATACAGAAAGATTCTATCTAGTCACAGTGGTTTGAGATTAATTCCTAGAGGAATGCCGAAAATTCTCCAACAAATGCCCGGTTGCACAAAAACCGGTTAAATTTTAATCCTGGTTAATTTCATGTGAATCAAATCAGAGAAGACCATTTCAAAAAATAGCTTCTCTGATAGGTTCTACTGGAATAAACCAGGATTTAAATTAAACCGGCTTTTTTGCAACCGGCATTAAGTACCTGATTGAATGATTACAAAAGTTCAATAGCTAAGTCATCATTTTGTTCCAGTCCCATGCACTAGCTCACTCACTTCCATCATGTTTGCCGGGTCGTGTGTTAATGAGAAAGATATTTTATATCCTTCTTAGAGAATCGACAACTATTTGTTGAAACACCGCCGATTTATTAAGTTACATAACATTATTATATTATCGTTATTCTAATTTATTGCATTCAATCTTTATTCTCATTGATTAATTATTTAAACTTTGTAAAATTCGTTGAATAACTAGCATTATCGTCATTTAATGTAAATATTAGTTGTGGAGCGTGATTTGAAGGCTTCACACATGTAGAGTGAATCTTGTACTGAGTCAATGGTGTAGCGGCTATAAATTTTGTAATTGCGTGTGTGGACGCTGAGTGTACACCAGACTGATTGATTCACTACAAGATTCAATACAATTGTCGGAATCGCGGGAGGCCTAAACGCTCGCTCACCCTTGATTCTTCTAATGACAAATTGTATTGTGATGAAATTTTTATAAGTAGTGTAGCGATCGCTAAACACTGAATACGGATACCTTAAAATTATTACCTGTGAAGAATGAGCATACAAAATCATACAGGTCGAGCAAAAATCCCGATGTAGCTAATTTACGGGACTGCGTCTCTAATAAGTTCTGAAGGATTAAAATATGGTATTTGAACCAAATATCGTTCAGAATATATTTCGAGAACAGAGTCTTGTCGGGTTTTAAGCTCTATTGTAGGAATTTATATGATCTATGGCTGCCTCTGCTGTACAATTGATGTGTTCGCTCCTAAGTCGAGGTAGGTAACAGATAAAAGCTGATATATGAGCAGGTAAGGACAAAGAATAAATATCTTGATCTGACCCCACTCGCTACATCCACTTAGACCTGTTCCAATATCCAGCTTAATTCAATTATTCTAATGATCGTATTCGATCGGTTCTTGATAATATAGAACGTATCAGACACAATAATTGACAGGCTTAAGAAATAATCGAACTCAGAAAGCGAATTAACAAAACTGAAATATATTACAATAAAATATGCAATCATACAGTGCAGATTCAGAATTTGATTTACAGGTTGATAATAATTTAGCATTAACAGAAGGAGTTAAAAATGTTCTTGTGCTTGCATGATACCATGCGTGATTCAACAGAATTTTACGATTGATAAAATTGAACAATTTTGAAAGAATAGTGAAAAAATGAATTATAAAATATTTTTAAAAAAAAAATGCTCGGGGTCGTGGTTCAGGCAGCGGAGGATAGTTAATCAACTACAAATTCTTATAAATTTAATATGAATAAATTCTAGGCTCTTAATAACTAAAAGCGCTTGTCGGCGTGGCCAATAATTTAACGAAGAAAAATTTATGTTTTTCTGCACTGAAATATTTTCGAAGCGTAGATTGGGGCCCCTTATGACTTATAACTCACGTGAAATTCCTTGGTCGTCGTGGTTTTCTTCTTTAGATCAAAAATCGTTTGATCGGCGGCAATCCAGGCTTCGGTTTCAGCACGTGGGGAATTTTAATTTAAATATCTCCTTCACCGAATTAATTAAGGGATAATTTACTTTAAGCTTTTAAATTTATCGATTGATGAGAACAGAAATTTACGAATAACAAATAAATTGGCCTAAAATATCGGCTCACAAATAGAACATTTAAAATCGAACAAGAAATTTTCACAAATAGGTCTTTGGTAACTATAAAAAGAGATCTGCACGGTGAGGATTTCAAAAGGGAAGTGCTGCTCTTTTCTCTAAGCTTTTAGGCTAGACCTTGCTTCTCAGAATCTCAATGTAATAATTTGCATAAAAATTTGCCATTGGTAGAACGCTTGTGACGTAAACATGACGTCAGTGGCAAGTAGTAGAATACAATTCCTTTAATTACAATAATAATTTAATTTATGTAATCTTAAAACTGCTTAATCTTATAGACATAGTTTCTCTCATACAATGTACATGTGCTAGTGTAACTGATAAGGCAGGGTTGGTGTCTGATAATAGATTAACATGTGTTGCTTTCAAACGATCACCGTCTTGGTGCTATTTCTATGCACTGTGATTGGTTTAGACCTACCAAAGAGATTTAATTACCATGTGGTTCAGTTGAATTAAATTATTAATAAATTAATATTCTTGTACAATTTTTATTAGGTTTGAGATTGTTATAAATAATTTCTGCCATTTTATCAATAATATAATTTCATGCTATGACCTATTTAGTTACAATAAGACCTGACATATAATATAATTCTTAAATAATAAATAATTTCAACGATAATACATACATTTTATTTTTTTTTATTTGAAATTCTTGATCCTTTATGGATAGTTTTGATTTTTAGAGATGGTATTATATCTTACGTGAAGCCAGCGTGACATTTGACAATACTTTGAATCAGTCAGCTGCGTTCGAACTGTTTTAAAAACATCTGATCGATAGTAAACAAAGTGTAACCTCAAAATCAGTGAGCGATTCATAAACAATTTGTGCTTTATTTGCAAAATAATTATAATTTTATTGAATAATTTTCCTAGAAAATATTCAGTACAGAACGGTACTCTTATCAAATATACAGTTACTGATAAGTAAGCTTTATCGCTCGGTCGCTAACTATTCCTTTAGCAAATTCTTTCATTTTAAAAGGTAATCACAATTTTTCTCTCTTTTCATGAGATCTATTTGAAAGATTCATCACACAAAAGCCCCCAGGATATTTTAAATAGGTAATTGAGAGACGAGTCGAAACAATGACTATTTGAAAAATCCGATATTGTGATGAATACACCATTTCATCTCCTTACTTCTACGAAAACTCCACACTTAACACTAAAAACAATATATCGTGCACTTTTGGCTACGAGAAAATAAATAATTGATTGTTCCTTCCATTGGATACAATCGAAATACAATAATTAATGAGGTCTCTTGGATCCTTCATTAAAACAACTCCACAACTTCCATTCACGGGTGGCTTATGAGCAGACCCATAACTATAACAAATATACAAAATTTCACATATTACTTCTTAAGATTTGAATAGTATTCGCAACAAATATAGACTTTCATCATTTTTTCATAGTTATTACAGGTTTCGACTCTTTGGTTTGGCTTTTACATAAATTGGGTGAGAGTGTGATTTTACTTCGGTGACTTGACAATCGTCTACCGTTTGACTCGAGCAATTTCTTATTTGCGCTTAGTACGTTGCGTACAAACAGGGTTACACTTGAAATGGCTTTCTTGATTTTTATCAATGTTGGTTACAAATATTAAGTCCTTAAGATTATATTTATCAATTTGAATTTCAATTCATGATCTTTTGATGCAACAGTAATAATTTCACATTTAAGGTAAGAATTTCATTTTCTTTGGAGTTTTTTAGAGATACATTCATATAACACAGAACATGCGCATTTCGTGCAAATTAACATAAATATATATTTTTGGTTGCGTTTTTTATTTATAATACCACATTAAATAATAGGTTACAATAATTAACTAACGATATTGCTTTGATTCTATTAACATTGACTCTAGGATTTCGTACACATTGGTTGGTGGGACGAAGAAAATTATCGAACAGGCGTTGGTTCTGAATAGATTTTTTCTATCGATTCTGTATTTCAAGGTTAGATTTACGCATTTTTTCAAATAAACTTTGTTTATTTTCTTTCTTCCTATTCACTATTAACTTCATCTGATTTATAATTTATAATTATTTTCTGTGGATAATACAATTTTTGTTTTTGTTTTCCAGTTGGGCGGATATAACTAGGCGATTGTTTCTGTGATGATTGTAGCATGAGGCGGATGGCTTGATTAGGTTGGTAAATTTTTAAGGTTGTTTCGTAGTTTTAATTTCTTCTGTTATTAAAGTTGATTTCGATTTTCTTCATTTGAAGTGAATTAATAATATTTCCTTATTAGCTGAGATGTGGCGAAGTTTAGGTTATGTTGATTAACTAGGCTGCAGTAGAAAGATGCTAGTCTGCAAAGATATGATTCGGTGGGTAGGCTGTGATTATGACAAGTTTGATGATTTATGTATTCACAACGTAGCTTCCAAATTAATTCAAAAATTATTCCTTAAGCCCCCATCTAATTTTGATTTCAGTATTTGTTTCAAGTTTTCATTCCAATTTGCAACTATCCGTTTTATCAAACTTGGTTTAAAACGAATGTGCCGACGAAGTAGGTAGATCTCTTCAGCCAATGTTGTCCTTCTTTGTTTACCGGTGACATGTAGTTTGTTATTTTTAAACCTGACATGCCGGTGGTGTCTGTGTGTTTTTTCAAATAATCTTTTTCTTTTCTGCATGGCGGTGTACAGTCTGTTTGATTTCAACCGGACATGACTGCGGTGATTGTAGGTCCTTCCTGATACCATCTTCCTTTTTTCTTGCATGCTGGTAGGAAGCTTGATGTACGATTTTAGCCTAACATGACGGCGGTGGTTGTAGGTTCTTCTAGATATTCTTCTTCTTTCTTGAATTGTTTTGCTGCTTGTGTGTGGTCTTGACTTTATGCGGATTTTAATTGTTCTAATGTTGTTTTCTGATTGTTTTTGATGGATACTGATTTGATGTGTTGCAGGTGCTGTCCTTGGTGGATGGGAGATACGTGCGGTCGGCGGTCCGGGCTGCTCTTCCACTCGGCGGGCAACGTCCTTGGACTCCTGGTGTCCGTGCACGGTGGTACGGGCTGTCCTTCTACCTGATGGATGTCGTCCTCGGCCTGGCGGGTGATGTCGGCTGGTCCCTCTCGGCGTTCTGCGGGGTGCGGCGTGACTTCAGCCTTGACATTTTCGGTAGGTTGGTCTTCCATACATGTATCACGTCCGCTTGCTTGTTTGACTTCCTTTATTTGGTCGTAGTTCTTATTTATATTGTTTAGTGTTTCGTTCAGTTGTTTCCTTTCTTTGATCATATCGTTCAATGCTTCCAGGATGAGACTCATCTGTAACACGGAAGGGGGGGTGTGTGGTCTTCGGTTGGCGGCAATGGTTCTATGACATGAGATGCGGGCGTCCGGACCTCTGGAACGGCAATGCATGGGCGTTTATCCCGCGCGACATCCTCCGTCTCTGAAATCGCTGACGTGGCCTCCGGGATGCGGTGTGGACCTTCCATAATTTATTTAATGTTATAACGATGCAAGTGTGTTGAAAACGACCGCAAACATGTGAGGTTATGTGAAACGATTATAAGTGAATGATCAAAATTGAAATAGTGCGAAAAAATTCGTTCAATGAAGAAATACAAAAGTGTGATTCAATAATATGTTCAGTGATGAAATGAGTCAAGTTAGCAATATCGTTAACATAAAAATGACAAGGACACACAGGATACACAGTGAACACTTATGCGGTAATACAGGTACGCCTCTTATAATTTATTATTACTATTATTATAAATATCTTACTTTTATAATTTCTTGCCGCAATTCAATATATAGGCTAGTGTTCTTTGCACAATTTTATATAAAAGGGCAGTGTTTTTGTTTGAATTATTCCGCAATATATCCGTGATTTAATTTTACTTCCCTCTTATGTTCTAAAAACTTTTAAAATGTAATAACTTCAATCCTCTTTTCTGTAAATATTTATAAATTGTTTCAATATAGACCTAATATTCTTCAAATAATATGACCTTTCTTATGATATCTCTTATACCTACGACTTATAGTATGACCAATTTTCGAATAACACGATAATAAAATTCTGAGTTTGATTTTTTCTCTAAAAATTCATCAATCGATGAATTTCTTTTCTGTTCAAAAATTGGGTATGGTACTTCTTGTTATTTTATATAACAGTGAACAGTTAATATTAAAATTGAAGAAATTCACAACCATAAATTTTTCAAAAGTTTTCTCGTTGTCAGCGCTATAGTATACTGAGCAACTAAATAATCCTCGTAGTCGATTATCCACCTCTTCAATGCCTATCACTGTTGGGCGCCAAAATCATGTGGAGCGTGATTTGAAGGCTTCACACATGTAGAGTGAATCTTGTACTGAGTCAATGGTGTAGCGGCTATAAATTTTGTAATTGCGTGTGTGGACGCTGAGTGTACACCAGACTGATTGATTCACTACAAGATTCATACAATTGTCGGAATCGCGGGAGGCCTAAACGCTCGCTCACCCTTGATTCTTCTAATGACAAATTGTATTGTGATGAAATTTTTATAAGTAGTGTAGCGATCGCTAAACACTGAATACGGATACCTTAAAATTATTACCTGTGAAGAATGAGCATACAAAATCATACAGGTCGAGCAAAAATCCCGATGTAGCTAATTTACGGGACTGCGTCTCTAATAAGTTCTGAAGGATTAAAATACGGTATTTGAACCAAATATCGTTCAGAATATATTTCGAGAACAGAGTCTTGTCGGGTTTTAAGCTCTATTGTAGGAATTTATATGATCTATGGCTGCCTCTGCTGTACAATTGATGTGTTCGCTCCTAAGTCGAGGTAGGTAACAGATAAAAGCTGATATATGAGCAGGTAAGGACAAAGAATAAATATCTTGATCTGACCCCACTCGCTACATCCACTTAGACCTGTTCCAATATCCAGCTTAATTCAATTATTCTAATGATCGTATTCGATCGGTTCTTGATAATATAGAACGTATCAGACACAATAATTGACAGGCTTAAGAAATAATCGAACTCAGAAAGCGAATTAACAAAACTGAAATATATTACAATAAAATATGCAATCATACAGTGCAGATTCAGAATTGATTTACAGGTTGATAATAATTTAGCATTAACAGAAGGAGTTAAAAATGTTCTTGTGCTTGCATGATACCATGCGTGATTCAACAGAATTTTACGATTGATAAAATTGAACAATTTTGAAAGAATAGTGAAAAAATGAATTATAAAATATTTAAAAAAAAAAAATGTTCGGGGTCGTGGTTCAGGCAGCGGAGGATAGTTAATCAACTACAAATTCTTATAAATTCAATATGAATAAATTCTAGGCTCTTAATAACTAAAAGCGCTTGTCGGCGTGGCCAATAATTTAACGAAGAAAAATTTATGTTTTTCTGCACTGAAATATTTTCGAAGCGTAGATTGGGGCCCCTTATGACTTATAACTCACGTGAAATTCCTTGGTCGTCGTGGTTTTCTTCTTTAGATCAAAAAATCGTTTGATCGGCGGCAATCCAGGCTTCGGTTTCAGCACGTGGGGAATTTTAATTTAAATATCTCCTTCACCGAATTAATTAAGGGATAATTTACTTTAAGCTTTTAAATTTATCGATTGATGAGAACAGAAATTTACGAATAACAAATAAATTGGCCTAAAATATCGGCTCACAAATAGAACATTTAAAATCGAACAAGAAATTTTCACAAATAGGTCTTTGGTAACTATAAAAAGAGATCTGCACGGTGAGGATTTCAAAAGGGAAGTGCTGCTCTTTTCTCTAAGCTTTTAGGCTAGACCTTGCTTCTCAGAATCTCAATGTAATAATTTGCATAAAAATTTGCCATTGGTAGAACGCTTGTGACGTAAACATGACGTCAGTGGCAAGTAGTAGAATACAATTCCTTTAATTACAATAATAATTTAATTTATGTAATTCTTAAAACTGCTTAATCTTATAGACATAGTTTCTCTCATACAATGTACATGTGCTAGTGTAACTGATAAGGCAGGGTTGGTGTCTGATAATAGATTAACATGTGTTGCTTTCAAACGATCACCGTCTTGGTGCTATTTCTATGCACTGTGATTGGCTTAGACCTGCCAAAGAGATTTAATTACCATGTGGTTCAGTTGAATTAAGTCGTTAATGAATTAATACTCTTGTACAATTTTTATTAGGTTTGAGATTGTTATAAATAATTTCTGCCATTTTATCAATAATATAATTTCATGCTATGACCTATTTAGTTACAATAAGACCTGACATATAATATAATTTCTTAAATAATAAATAATTTCAACGATAACACATACATTTTATTTTTTTTTTATTTGAAATTCTTGATCCTTTATGGATAGTTTTGATTTTTAGAGATGGTATTATATCTTACGTGAAGCCAGCGTGACATTTGACAATACTTTGAATCAGTCAGCTGCGTTCGAACTGTTTTAAAAACATCTGATCGATGGTAAACAAAGTGTAACCTCAAAATCAGTGAGCGATTCATAAACAATTTGTGTTTTATTTGCAAAATAATTATAATTTTATTTAATAATTTTCCTAGAAAATATTCAGTACAGAACGGTACTCTTATCAAATATACAGTTACTGATAAGTAAGCTTTATCGCTCGGTCGCTAACTATTCCTTTAGCAAATTCTTTCATTTTAAAAGGTAATCACAATTTTTCTCTCTTTTCATGAGGTCTATTTGAAAGATTCATCACATAGTGTATAAGCCAGTAAATATTATAACATACATAAATAAATAAATCTTATCTGATTTATTCAACAGACGACGGAATTATCAGCGGTTTTTCCAAGGATAGATGATATTTATCCTTTTAATGTCATTCAGCGAGTTTTCCCAGAGATGAGACGTAGTTCAATCGAGTTTTTACTTTCCTTGCCCTATTACCATAGGTAAGGAAAGTATTGCTTTCCGAAAAAAATTAAGGTACCCCAATTTCTATACGTTTCAAGGTCCCCTGAGTCCAAAAAGTGTTTTTGGGTATTGGTCTGTATGTGTGTGTGTGGTGTGTGTGTGTGGTATGAGTGTATGTGCGTCTGTGTACACGATATCTCATCTCCCAATCAACGGAATGACTTGAAATTTGGAACTTAAGGTCCTTAGAGTATAAGGATCCGACACTAACAATTTCGATCAAACGCGATTCAAGATGGCGGCTGAAATGGCGAAATGTTGTCAAAAACAGGTTTTTCGCGATTTTCTCGGAAACGGCTCCAACGATTTTGATCAAATTTATACCTGAAATAGTCATGATAATCTCTATCAACTGCAACAAGTCCCATATATGTAAAAATTCCAAGAGCTCCACCCCTATCTATGGCAAAAATTGATTTTAAATTCTCAATTATCAGGCTTCAGATACAATTTGAACAAAAAACCAATTTATATTCAATAAGATTTTCATCTAGAATTGAAAATAAGCTCGAAATTCGAGAAAATGTTATTATTTCATTGCAAACTGTTGGCAACTGTTGATTCTATTAACTGATTCTCTATGAAGAGATAGCAGACTTCGTGTGTCCCAGCGTTATTTTCCTGTCACCAGCTGGCTTAGATCTTTGTTTATAAGTAAACTTGAGATGCGCGGGAACACTAGCGTCAGAAGATCAATTTTCATAACGGCAAGGAAAGTTGTGTGAGTGCGCCACACCAGATTTTTTATATTATAAACCTACTATGTTATGGTTTTCGTGAGAATCGTTAGAGCCGTTTTTCGAGATCCGGTGACATACAAACATATAAACATCTGAACATATAAACAAAATTACTTGTTTAATAGTATAGCATTATAGGAAATAATTGGTGCCCTTATATTATTTCTAAATTGAATACGACTAATTTTGACATTTATCCCATTCTGAACGGTTTATAAAGGACACTTGAGAATGTCATGAAAAATATAGAAACTTGTTGCATAAAATTTAGAAATATTACAAGGAACTAGGCTAGTTATTCCTTATAGCCTAGAAATAAAAACTCAAGTATCCCTTGAAAATACTTTTCACCTTATCATAATTCAAAATCGAACCCAACTTTGCATTTTATTGAACTACTAAACTAATATAGAATTCCCTTTCATATCTAAAATACTCAGCAAATATAAATTAACGATTCCCAGAACACAGAAGAAAATTACTGAGATATTGCAATTATTCAAACGCTGATTAATTGATAACTATTATTATTATTATTTAACAAAAATTCAAATTGAATGCTGTAATTCACCCCGAAGATTTCTGCTACTGCAAATATCGACAACAGGGAAGACAGCTGCATGGGAATTCGATGAGCGCTACTATTCAAAAACTATTTTGTAAGCCTGGGATTGAACCCAGTACCTCTAGTTGCGGTCAGGATTGATTCAAATTGCAGAAGAAGCATTCCTTACCGGCAATTAGGAGGTGCTGGGTTCGATTCCCAGGCTGAAATTTTTTTTTAATAGTAGCGCTCATCGAATTCCCATCCAGCTGTTTACCCTGTTGTCAATATTAGCAGTAGCAGAAGTCTTAGGGGTGCATTTAATTTGGATTTTCGTTTAATAATAATTATTATTCCCAAGAACCATTATTAGCCAAGCAAGCTCATTTGCCCAACAGTCAATAACGAGATACAATTGATTCGATTCTACTAGTAGTTCTGTGAGCAGTAGATCTCACGCAGTATTCTCATCCACAAGTACCTGATTGAAACTATAGACCTTATGGAAATACAGCAATAGACTGGCTTCTCCACACATCAGTGTAATCACTTGTCAGCTGATTTATGATGATAATTCTATACTAGTAGTCTGATTTTTACTCTAATATTGGCGTATGAAGGAGGCTCCTTTTTCCTTTTATATTATCATTGAAATGAAAAAATGAACATCCACAAACCTTGTCTATACATCGACGCGAAATTAGAAAAGGAACATACCTGTCAAATTTCATGGAAATCTATTACCGCGTTTCGCCGTAAATGCGCAACATAGTCTATATTAAACATTTACACATTTAGAGAAACGCCAAACCGTCGACCTCACTTCGCTTGGTCAATCAGTGATTTAGAACAATAATTCTGTTTGGGTCCGAATGCGAACTCTTCAAGTATTGTACAGTACCTAATTAACAATTTTGAGAATTGATAATTGTGCTATAAGATACAATACAATCCGATTTCGTAAACCCCGCCAAAAAAGGGTATGAAACCCTTCCTGCGTAGGAAATAGTTGCGGGACCCTGCGAGAGATAGCGTTACTTGTATCGAATTTGGAACTGGAAAGTTTGGTGAAAAGTTTTCCACGCGTTTCCGAAGTATCCCGCTTGGAGCGTTGAAGAGGACCTGAATGATACGAATTATGAGAAAACAGAGATTAATTTATTCATCTGTAACCTTATCAATATAATCACTAAGTACCTTACTATAGTGAGGTCCACGTTATAATGGCAGTGGAGAAAGATAGGAGAACAACGTTGCCGATCCTCTGTCTTGTCAATGCCTTCTATAGACGGTAGCTGATACAGGTTTATTGATGTAATATTAACTGTTCATTCTCGTTTAAAATAATCAATTATATTTTATCAAACATGAAATTATATTTCTCATGAATTCATATAATTAAGATGGAATATATTATTAATTCTGCATATTAAAAGACGATCTGACAACAGAGAAAGCTAGAAAGAGGTAGCGCTATCCGCTTTGTTGAATGATAGACAAGGATAGCAATACCATTGCTAATCAAACACTACCATTATAACGGGACCTATCAATATAATCCACTTAATACCTGTATAGTAATATCACTGAAATACTAGTAAAACTGTAGTAATTTCTGCAGTTTTGAAACTGATAAATAGATAATAAGTTCATGAGCTCAGAATGCGTCTTTCGATTATACAATTATTTTTTATAAAATAAAATCATGGTTTATTGTCAGGAAACAACAATATGTTGAGACAATCTATCTATTTATTTCAATAGTATATTTCGCACCTAGAGCAGGAAATGAGATTTTTCCGGCTCGAAATCGGTTTCAAGAAAAAATTGAGAGCTCGAAAACATTTTTGCCCATGGTGCGAACGCTATTTTCTGCCATACACAAAAATAAACAATATATATTATATATGCGAATAGTTGTTTACTAAGCACTTCCGAAAGCAGAAGTGGAAGGTGATTCTCTAACAAAATCTGAGGTAATCTGAATATCAGGAAATTGTTCAAGTATTTTTATTCTTATTCTGATTTGTATAATAACCTGGAAGATGATGTTCAATTATGTGGGTGG